>NC_068442.1:53489197-53744197 GCF_023373465.1 Oncorhynchus keta
TGTCTAAATAACAGGTTCCCAACATCATGTGTTAACCTGTCTAGTGTCTAAATAACAGGTTCCCAACATCATGTCTAAATAACAGGTTCCCAACATCATGTCTAAATAACAGGTTCCCAACATCATGTGTTAACCTGTCTAGTGTCTAAATAACAGGTTCCCAACATCATGTCTAAATAACAGGTTCCCAACATCATGTCTAAATAACAGGTTCCCAACATCATGTCTAAATAACAGGTTCCCAACATCATGTGTTAACCTGTCTAGTGTCTAAATAACAGGTTCCCAACATCATGTCTAAATAACAGGTTCCCAACATCATGTGTTAACCTGTCAAGTGTCTAAATGTAACGGATGTGAAACGGCTAGCTTAGTTAGCGGTGGTGCGCGCTAAATAGCGTTTCAATCGGGGACGTCACTTGCTCTGAGACCTTGAAGTAGTGGTTCCCCTTGCTCGGCTTTTGTGGAGCGATGGGTAACGATGCTTCGTGGGTGACTTTTGTTGATGTGTGCAGAGGATCCCTGGTTCGCGCCCGGGTATGGGCGAGGGGACGGTCTAAATTTATACTGTTACATAAATAGCAGGTTCCAAGTGTCATGCTAGCTAGTCAGATGTCTTGCCTAGTTAAATAAAAAATATGTGAAACAAAATGTCATGCTAGCTAGTCAAGTACCATGCTAGCTAGTCAAGTGTCATGCTAGCTAGTCTTTGGTGTTAGCCTGGGAGAAGGTTCAGGAGAAACGGGTGGGACGAAAGTAACACAATGTAAACTGATTAATATTGTATAAGGCAAAGCATTGTGGGAAGCATTTGCCTCGGGTGCCAAAGGTTGCATGTTCAAATCCAGCGATAGAAAGTTACATTTTTGTTTTAAGGCTATCCCAAACCTTATCCCTAATCTTAACCATTCAGAGTTAATGCCTCACCTTGAGATTTCAGAGTCAATACCTAAACTTAAACCTAACCTTGAGATTTCAGAGTCAATACCTAAACTTAAACCTAACCTTAAGATTTCAGAGTCAATGCCTAAACTAAAACCTAACCTTGAGATTTCAGAGTCAATGCCTAAACTTAAACCTAACCTTAAGATTTCAGAGTCAATGCCTAAACTTAAACCTAACCTTAAGATTTCAGAGTCAATGCCTAAACTTAAACCTAACCTTAAGATTTCAGAGTCAATGCCTAAACTAAAACCTAACCTTGAGATTTCAGAGTCAATGCCTAAACTTAAACCTAACCTTAAGATTTCAGAGTCAATGCCTAAACTTAAACCTAACCTTAAGATTTCAGAGTCAATGCCTAAACTTAAACCTAACCTTAAGATTTCAGAGTCAATACCTAAACTTAAACCTAACCTTAAGATTTCAGAGTCAATGCCTAAACTTAAACCTAACCTTGAGATTTCAGAGTCAATGCCTAAACTTAAACCTAACCTTAAGATTTCAGAGTCAATGCCTAAACTTAAACCTAACCTTGAGATTTCAGAGTCAATGCCTAAACTAAAACCTAACCTTGAGATTTCAGAGTCAATACCTAAACTAAAACCTAACCTTGAGATTTCAGAGTCAATACCTAAACTAAAACCTAAACTTAAATAATTTGACATTTGGAAGACCATTCGAAATGTGATGTTTGAGAAACAGGAACTTCTAATTCTGACGAGCTAGTTGCATAAAAGTCTCTATCGACCTCTGAGTGATTAGGAAAACAACTATCGACCTCTGAGTGATTAGGAAAACAACTATCGACCTCTGAGTGATTAGGAAAACAACTATCGACCTCTGAGTGATTAGGAAAACAACTATCGACCTCTGAGTGATTAGGAAAACAACTATCGACTCTGAGTGATTAGGAAAACAACTATCGAGACACGGTTCTGAGTGATTAGGAAAACAACTAACCTCTGAGTGATTAGGAAAACAACTTCAGCGACCTCTGAGTGATTAGGAAAACAACTATCGACCTCTGAGTGATTAGGAAAACAACTATCGACCTCTGAGTGATTAGGAAAACAACTGATCGACCTCTGAGTGATTAGGAAAACAACTATCGACCTCTGAGTGATTAGGAAAACAACTAAAAGTGTTATTTTCAACGCGGTTCTCCACTAGTACCCAACCCACTTATACAACGTTATAACATCAATAAACACAATCCCATTTGTGTATATTCATGTTGCACGGTATGTCTGTATACTTTGTTATGCTCAACCATTTATACGTCAAAACTCAACTTTAAACGAGATTATATTTGACCAACTACTTTTTTTGCTATTCCTCAAACAGACGTGAACTCCTTCCAGCAAACGTCCAAATGGATCGACGAGGTCAGAACAGAGAGAGGAAGTGATGTCATCATCATGCTAGTTGGCAACAAAACAGACTTGGGAGACAAGAGGTAAGAAGTGTTATATTCAGTCATTCAGTTCTGGCTGCAGCCTAAATGTGCACCCTAGGGCCTGGTCAACAGTAGTGCACTATGAAGGGAATAGGGTGCACTATGAAGGGAATAGTGGGCCATTTGAGACACACGGTTTCAAAGCGCTGCTCCTAGACTACATTACTTCCTTTTACTGGCCCGATTTCCATGGTTACGTCTGGTGCAGCGGTCCGTGTCCAATGTCTCTCTCTTCTCTCTCTTTTGAAAAGGTCTTTTGGGTCTTTGGGGATCCAATCAAAACACAAGTTAGTTGCGACACTGTCAGTCTGTCTCTACTCTACTTCAGAGTGACCTGGTGCCTCGTCACGCCTGAGCATGTTCCAACTGTAAGAGAGACCTGAGAGAGAGAGAGAGAGAGAGAGAGAGAGAGAGAGAGAGAGAGAGAGAGAGAGAGAGAGAGAGAGAGAGAGAGAGAGAGAGAGAGAGAGAGAGAGAGAGAGAGAGAGAGAGAGAGAGAGAGAGAGAGAGAGAGAGAGAGACAGAGAGAGAGAGAGAGAGAGAGAGAGAGAGAGAGAGAGAGAGAGAGGAATACATTGAGAAAGAGAGAGAGAAAGAGAAAGAACAAGAGAGTGAAAGAGAGAGAGAAGGCCAGATACACAGAATAACAGAGATAACCATGGAAATATAACAAGTGAGAAGTCAATATAACAGGTGGAAATATAACAGGTGAGTAAACACCGGGGCGTCAGTAAACACTGGGGGTAGTCAGTAAACACCGGGGTAATCAGTAAACACCGGGGTAGTCAGTAAACACTGGGGTAGTCAGTAAACACAGAGGGTAGTCAGTAAACACCGGGGTAATCAGTAAACACCGGGGTAGTCAGTAAACACCGGGGGTAGTCAGTAAACTCCGGGGGGTAGTCAGTAAACACTGGGGGTAGTCAGTAAACACCGGGGGGTAGTCAGTAAACACAGGGGGTAGTCAGTAAACACAGGGGGTAGTCAGTAAACACAGGGGGTAGTCAGTAAACACTGGGGGTAGTCAGTAAACACTGGGGGGAGTCAGTAAACACCGGGGGTAGTCAGTAAACACTGGGGGTAGTCGGTATTCAGTAAACACCTGGGGAGTCAGTAAACACCGGGGGTAGTCAGTAAACACCTGGGGAGTCAGTAAACACCGGGGGTAGTCAGTAAACACTGGGGGGAGTCAGTAAACACCTGGGGAGTCAGTAAACACCGGGGTAGTCAGTAAACACCGGGGGTAGTCAGTAAACACTGGGGGGAGTCAGTAAACACCTGGGGAGTCAGTAAACACTGGGGGTAGTCAGTAAACACCAGGGGTAGTCAGTAAACACCGGGGGTAATCAGTAAACACCGGGGTAGTCAGTAAACACCGGGGGTAGTCAGTAAACACCGGGGGTAGTCAGTAAACACTGGGGGGAGTCAGTAAACACCTGGGGAGTCAGTAAACACTGGGGGTAGTCAGTAAACACCAGGGGTAGTCAGTAAACACCGGGGGTAATCAGTAAACACCGGGGGTAGTCAGTAAACACCGGGGGTAGTCAGTAAACACCGGGGGATTCAGTAAACACTGGGGGGTAGTCAGTAAACACCGGGGGGTAGTCAGTAAAAACTGGGGGTAGTCAGTAAACACTGGGGGTAGTCAGTAAACACTGGGGGTAGTCAGTAAACACCGGGGGTAGTCAGTAAACACTGGGGGTAGTCAGTAAACACTGGGGGTAGTCGGTATTCAGTAAACACCGGGGGTAGTCAGTAAACACCGGGGTAGTCAGTAAACACTGGGGGAGTCAGTAAACACCTGGGGAGTCAGTAAACACAGGGGGTAGTCAGTAAACACCAGGGGTAGTCAATAAACACCGGGGTAGTCAGTAAACACCGGGGGGAGTCAGTAAACACCGGGGTAGTCAGTAAACACTGGGGGTAGTCAGTAAATACCGGGGGTAGTCAGTAAACACCGGGGGTAGTCGGTAAATACCGGGGGTAGTCAGTAACACCTGGGGGTAGTCAGTAAACACCAGGGGTAGTCGGTAAACACTGGGGGGAGTCAGTAAACACCGGGGGGAGTCAGTAAACACTGGGGGTAGTCAGTAAACACAGGGGGTAGTCAGTAAACACCGGGGGTAGTCAGTAAACACTGGGGGGTAGTCAGTAAACACCGGGGGTAATCAGTAAACACTGGGGGTAGTCAGTAAACACTGGGGGTAGTCAGTAAACACCGGGGGAGTCAGTAAACACCGGGGGAGTCAGTAAACACCGGGGGAATCAGTAAACACCGGGGGGAGTCAGTAAACACCGGGGGTAGTCAGTAAACACCGGGGGGAGTCAGTAAACACCAGGGGTAGTCAGTAAACACCGGGGGGAGTCAGTAAACACCGGGGGGAGTCAGTAAACACCGGGGGGAGTCAGTAAACACCGGGGGGAGTCAGTAAACACCAGGGGTAGTCGGTAAATACCGGGGGTAGTCAGTAACACCTGGGGGTAGTCAGTAAACACGGGGGGGAGTCAGTTAGTGCTCACTGTCATACAGTAATGATTCACCTCCCTACCCTGTCAGACAGTAATGAATCACCTCCCTACCCTGTCAGACAGTAATGATTCACCTCCCTACCCTGTCAGACAGTAATGATTCAGTAATGATTCACCTCCCTACCCTGTCAGACTGTAATGATTCACCTCCCTACCCTGTCAGACAGTAATGTTTCACCTCCCTACCCTGTCAGACAGTAATGATTCACCTCCCTACCCTGTCAGATAGTAATCATTCACCTCCCTACCCTGTCAGACAGTAATGATTCACCTCCCTACCCTGTCAGACTGTAATGATTCAGTAATGATTCACCTCCCTACCCTGTCAGACTGTGATGATTCACCTCCCTACCCTGTCAGACAGTAATGATTCACCTCCCTACCCTGTCAGACAGTAATGATTCACCTCCCTACCCTGTCAGACAGTAATGATTCACCTCCCTACCCTGTCAGACAGTAATGATTCACCTCCCTACCCTGTCAGACTGTAATGATTCACCTCCCTACCCTGTCAGACAGTGATGATTCACCTCCCTACCCTGTCAGACAGTAATGATTCACCTCCCTACCCTGTCAGACAGTAATGATTCAGTAATGATTCACCTACCCTGTCGTACAGTAATGATTCACCTCCCGTACAGTCTAAACAGAGAAACGAGACACTCACAGACACTCCTGATGTTCTCTCTCTTGGAATGTCCGGACATTGAAGAAAACCCTTAATGATGCCAGTAATTGGTAAAACACATCTGACCTTCAAGTTGTCGGTCCCTGGTGTTGCTGATTGGCACTGATGTGAGTTTTAAATCATTCTCACTTTCACAGACCACGATATTAAATAGGAAAATATCTCACACACATCTGTGATTACTTGTTGCAGGTGCATAGGAATTGTTTGATGAAATGACCATGATATGAAATATGACAAGGAGGGAGGAGAGAGGAGGGAGGAGAGAGGAGGGGAGGAGGGAGGAGGGAGGAGGGAGGGAGGGAGGAGGGAGGAGGGAGGGAGGAGAGGGAGGGAGGAGGGAGGAGAGAGGAGGGAGGAGGGAGGGAGGGAGGAGGGAGGGGGCGGAGGGAGGAGAGAGGGAGGGAGGAGAGAGGGAGGGAGGGAGGGAGGAGGGAGGAGGAGAGGGAGGAGGGAGGGAGAGGAGGGAGGAGGAGGGAGGAGAGAGGAGGGAGGAGAGAGGAGGGAGGGAGGAGGGAGGATATATCGGTGATATAGTGCATTTAGAATAAACCGCATCAATGTTTGTTGCTTTCGGTGGTAATATCTCTCTAGAAGCTGATCCGTGGTCAGTATTATAAAATATTATTGAGCACATTTTAAGGAAAGATTTGAAGAGAGAAAGCTGATCCGAGATCAGCCCTCCGTTTCTTTCGATCCCTATCAGTATCGACGCACGGCCCAACGACGCACCCAGTGACCTTTCTCTCCGTGTGGTGTTCAGGGGAAACGCGTGTTCCGTCTTTCGGACGTTGTAGGAAAGATGGATCTTTAAAACAATAGTAAGCCTAAATTCCATCGCCATGGAAGCCGGGCCTTAGCCCCCCATTTTACAGTGATGTCAGTGTGAATCTGATTGTTCTGTCGATAAGTGTTTCCTGTCTGACAGCAAGAGGCTGATTTTTTCATCTCTACTTTAAACGTTTAACCCTATACTCAAGCGGCTGGTTGAGCGAATTGACAGAGAATCAATTTACAAGTTAGAGTGCCACACCGTGCTGTGTGTAAGAAAACTCAAAATCACGCAACCTTCAGGTTACTAGTCCAACGCTCTAACCACTAGGTTAAATTGTTAAAATGTAAAAACCAGGCGGGTTATATGTCAGTAAAAGTATGGTGAAACAAGAATAGGGTATGAAAAATACTGTTGTGAAAATTTGATTTAATTGTTGACAAGATACTATTTTATGCAACATACATGGGTTAAACCACTTTTCATATCCACGGGGTCAATTAATAAATATTCCGTATTGCATATAATATACATGTATTACCTCAAAATGTAGTCTGAACATGATTGAAGATCATTTGAAATTCAAGAAAAACATATTTTGGGGGGGGAGACCACTTGAAAACCCATTCCCCCCTCCCTCCCCTGTCTGAATCCTCAGTTTCCCCCCTCCCTCCCCTGTCTGAATCCTCAGTTCCCCCCTCCCTCCCCTCCCTGAATCCTCAGTTCCCCCCTCCCCTCCCTGAATCCTCAGTTCCCCCTCCCCTCCCTGAACCCTCATTTCCCCCCCCTCCCCTCCCCTCCCTGAATCCTCAGTTCCCCCTCCCCTCCCTGAATCCTCAGTTCCCCCTCCCCTCCACTCCCTGAATCCTCAGTTCCCCCTCCCTCCCCTGTCTGAATCCTCAGTTTCCCCCTCCCTCCCCTGTCTGAAACCTCAGTTTCCCCCTCCCTCCCCTGTCTGAATCCTCAGTTCCCCCCTCCCTCCCCTCCCTGAATCCTCAGTTCCCCCCCCCTCCCCTCCCTGAATCCTCAGTTCCCCCCTCCCTCCCCTCCCTGAATCCTCAGTTTCCCCCCTTCCCTCCCCTCCCTGAATCCTCAGTTTCCCCCCTCCCTCCCCTGTCTGAATCCTCAGTTCCCCCTCCCTCCCCTGTCTGAATCCTCAGTTCCCCCTCCCTCCCCTCCCTGAATCCTCAGTTCCCCCTCTCTCCCCTCCCTGAATCCTCAGTTCCCCCTCCCCCTCCCCTCCCTGAATCCTCAGTTCCCCTCTCCCCTCCCTGAATCCTCAGTTCCCCTCCCAGTCCCCTCCCTGAATCCTCAGTTCCCCCCCTCCCCTCCCTGAATCCTCAGTTCCCCCTCCCTCCCCTCCCTGAATCCTCAGTTCCCCCTCCCTCCCCTCCCTGAATCCTCAGTTCCCCCTCCCTCCCCTCCCTGAATCCTCAGTTCCCCCCTCCCTCCCCTCCCTGAATCCTCAGTTCCCCCCTCCCTCATTTCAATGTAATTGCGTACTCATGTTTGGACACTGACATTTGACTTCAGTCCTCATTTAAACAATGCTTACCTACCTTATGAAAGCCATTGAAGCAGACCTAAAGTAAATGATGCAATATGTTTAGGATTAGCTAAAATGCTATGCAAATTACCATTCTCATGTGGAATTGCTATGAAACTCTGATGACTTCTCAATCGCCTGGTAGAGATCTGTAATTTCCAAATTAAACATAACATTTGTAAAAAATAATTTAAAAAAAGTGTGTGTGTTATTGAAGTTGTTAGTAACAGGAATTCAAGGTTAAATAATTGTATGCACAAATAATTGATATAATAACCATTCAATTGAAGTTAACTTGCGAGTCAACGATGAAAAAAAAAGCATGCAATTAATGCAATTAATTAAGGAAAGCATGCAATTAATTAGGATACAGATTAAATAAATGATGATGAACTTTACAGGGTGGAGAAAGTGCACGTCGATGAGTTTGATGCTCCTTGCCAATAAATATTGAGATTCTTATTCTGGTGACATGATGATCGATCCTTGGCTGCCTTTTGACAAATAGAAATAATGTCATCTATAAATAATCTCATGTAGACTCGCCTACCCGCACTAGAGAGACCACATGCCAAGACCAGAGGAGGCACATTTGCTATTTTTAACACAACAGTTAACTATCGATAAGAGTTGAAAATGTGTTATTTATTTGAGACAAGAAAACACATGCGAGAAAAAAAAGTAAATTGTTTTGGCACTACCTCAACGTGCACTGCTTTTTATCTGCAACAAGTACGTTTGGTGGAAATACTACAGGTGGGACAGATTTTAGAATAGTCACATGACAATCTGTCGTCCAATTGGATGGAGACCTAGCTCCAGTCTTGAATGGATGGAGACCTAGCTCCAGTCTTGTATGGATGGAGACCTGGCTCCAGTCTTGTATGGATGGAGACCTGGCTCCAGTTTTGTATGGATGGAGACCTGGCTCCAGTCTTGTATGGATGGAGACCTGGCTCCAGTCTTGTATGGATGGAGAACTAGCTCCAGTCTTGTATGGATGGAGACCTGGCTCCAGTCTTGTATGGATGGGAACCTAGCTCCAGTCTTGTATGGATGGAGACCTGGCTCCAGTCTTGTATGGATAGAGACCTGGCTCCAGTCTTGTATGGATGGAGAACTAGCTCCAGTCTTGTATGGATGGAGACCTGGCTCCAGTCTTGTATGGATGGAGAACTAGCTCCAGTCTTGTATGGATGGAGACCTGGCTCCAGTCTTGTATGTATGGAGACCTGGCTCCAGTCTTGTATGGATGGAGACCTAGCTCCAGTCTTGTATGGATGGAGACCTAGCTCCAGTCTTGTATGGATGGAGACCTGGCTCCAGTCTTGTATGGATGGGAACCTAGCTCCAGTCTTGTATGGATGGAGAACTAGCTCCAGTCTTGTATGGATGGGGACCTAGCTCCAGTCTTGTATGGATGGGGACCTAGCTCCAGTCTTGTATGGATGGGGACCTAGCTCCAGTCTTGTATGGATGGGGACCTAGCTCCAGTCTTATATGGATGGAAACCTAGCTCCAGTCTTGTATGGATGGAGACCTAGCTCCAGTTCCCCTCCATCCCCTGTCTGGATGGAGTTCCCCCTCCCTCCCCTCCTTGAATCCTCAGACCTCCCTCCAGTCTTCCCTCCCCTCCCTGGAGATCCTGGCTCCAGTCTTGTATGGATGGGAACCTCAGCTCCAGTCTTGTCAGTGGATGGAGACCTCAGCTCCAGTCCCTATGAATGGAGACCTCACTGAATCCAGTCTTGTCCCCTGAATGGAGACCTTCCCTGAATCCCAGTCTTCCCCCTCCCTGAATGGAGACCTAGCTCCAGTCTTGAATGGATGGAGACCCCTGGCTCCAGTCTTGTATGGATGGAGACCTCAGCTCCAGTCTTGTATGGATGGAGACCTGGCTCCAGTCTTGTATGGATGGAGAACTAGCTCCAGTCTTGTATGGATGGAGACCTGGCTCCAGTCATGTGCATGAATGGAGACCTAGCTCCAAATCTTATTTTTATGGATGGAGACCTGGCTCAGTCTTTCTATTTTCATGGAGACCTAGCTCCAGTCTTGTTCATGAATGGAGACCTTGCTCAGTCTTGGGGTTTGAATGGAGACCTAGCTCCAGTCTTGTATGAATGGAGACCTAGCTCCAGTCTTGTATGGATGGAGACCTAGCTCCAGTCTTGTATGGATGGAAACCTGGCTCCAGTCTTGTATGGATGGAGACCTGGCTCCAGTCTTGTATGGATGGAGACCTGGCTCCAGTCTTGTATGGATGGAGACCTGGCTCCAGTCTTGTATGAATGGAGACCTAGCTCCAGTCTTGTATGGATGGAGACCTGGCTCCAGTCTTGATGGATGGAGAATGCTCTGTCCAGTCTTGAATACTGGATTTGGGGACCTTAAGTCTTGATTTATGGATGGGGACCTAGCTCCAAAGTCTTGTATGGATGGGGACCTAGCTCCAGTCTTGTATGGATGGGGACCAGAACTCCAGTCTTGTATGGATGGAAACCTAGCTCCAGTCTTGTATGGATGGAGACCTAGCTCCAGTTCCCCCTCCATCCCCTGTCTGAATCCTCAGTTCCCCCTCCCTCCCCTCCTTGAATCCTCAGTTCCCCCTCCCTCCCCTCCCTGAATCCTTAGTTCCCCCTCCCTCCCCTCCCTGAATCCTCAGTTTCCCCCTCCCTGAATCCTCAGTTTCCCCCTCCCTGAATCCTCAGTTTCTGTGACCCTCCCTGAATCTTCAGTTTCCCCCTCCCTGAATCCTGAGTTTCCCCCTCCCTGAATCCTCAGTTTCCCCCTCCCTGAATCTTCAGTTTCCCCCTCCCTGAATCCTCAGTTTCCCCCTCCCTGAATCCTCAGTTTCCCTCCTCCCTCCTCCCTGAATCCTCATTTGGACTTCCAGGCAAGACAGTTAAGAACATATTCTTATTTTCAATGACGGCCTGGGAACAGACTGGGTTAACTGCCTGTTCAGGGGCAGAACGACAGATTTGTACCTTGTCAGAACGGGGTTTGAACTCTGCAACCTTCCGGTTACTAGTCCAACGCTCTAACCACTAGACTGACGCTGCCGCCCCAAAAGCTGGATGCTAGGTCAAATCAAATCAAATCAAATCAAATGTATTTATATAGCCCTGACTGACATCAGCTGATATCTCAAAGTGCTGTACACTTTTAGGTGTCTGAAAGGTTGACTGATGTCTCTCTCTCTCAATGCATATGGTCATCAATATTGAGATCTGTGTCGAAATGGGGGCATGATCTGATAGCATCTGAAGTACAGAAAAGAATCACATTCACATTGGGACATTAACATTAGTCTGTGTGGCTTTGACAAATCACCAAATAGTAACACTACTGAATGTATGAGTGATCGGTGTTTGATTTCACTCCTCCGACAGAAAGACAGGTGCAGAATGCTCTGTCTGCGTCATGAATACTCAGCATTTGTTACAGTCTGATCCTATAATTTGGTTGATTTATTAGTCCTTTTTGCTTTTGGAAATCAGAACCCTGACAAAGCATTCAAAAATTGACAAAGATGTATGACGATGTTCCTTAGTTCAACCATTTTGCAGAGAAGAACCAGAACTCTGACAGGAAGTGACAACGTGACTGACTGACTGACTGACTGACTGTGTGACTCTGACTGACTGACTGACTGACTGACTGACTGACTGACTGACTGACAACTGTGACTGACTGACTGACTAGACTGACTGACTGTCAGGACTGACTGACTGACTGACTAACTGACTGACTGACTGACTGGGACTGGGGTTTACTGACTGACTGACTGACAGACTGTGACTGACTGACTGACTGACTGACTGACTGGTGACTGGGACTGACTGTGACTGACTGACTGACTGACTGACTGGGACTGACTGACTGACTGACTGACTGTGACTGACTGACTGACTGACTGACTGTGACTGACTGACTGACTGGACTGGTGACTGACTGACTGACTGAGCTGACTGTGACTGACTGACTGACTGACTGACTGACTGTGACTGACTGTGACTGACTGACTGACTGACTGACTGGTGACTGACTGAGAGACTGACTGACTGACTGACTGACTGACTGACTGACTGACTGTGACTGACTGACTGACTGACTGAGTATCCTCTGTCATTTCATTTCAATTCAAGGGGCTTTGGGTTACCATGGGAAACATGTGTTAACATTGCCAAAGCAAGTGAAGTAGATAATATACAAAAGTGAAATAAACAATAAAAATGAACAGTAGAAATTACACAACAGAAATTTCGACATTAAAGAAATTCAAATGTCATACATATATATATATATATTGTAACAATGTGTTGTAACAATGTACAAATGGTTAAAGAACAAAAGGGAAAATAAATAAGCATAAATATGGGTTGTATTTACAATGGTGTTTGTTCTTCACTGGTTGCCCTTTTCTCGTGGCAACAGGTCACAAATCTTGCTGCTGTGATGGCACACTGTGGTATTTCACCCAGTAGATATGGGAGTTTATCAAAAGCTTGGGATTTGTTTTCAAATTCTTTGTGGATCTGGAAATCTGAGGGAAATATGTCTCTCTATGGTCATACATTGGGGTGGAGGTTAGGAAGTGCAGCTCAGTTTCCACCTCATTTTGTGGGGACTGTCTCTGTGTGTCTGAGGGGTACAGTGACAACGTGGACTAGTCTAGGATGCTAGTAATGAATCTTCTGTGGATGGATCTCTGGGACTCTGGCTGTCAGGACTGGTGGGGTGGGGTTTATGGGTAGAGAGCTGCCTGTCAGGACTGGTGGGGTGGGGTTTATGGGTAGAGAGCTGCCTGTCAGGACTGGTGGGGTGGGGTTTATGGGTAGAGAGCTGCCTGTCAGGACTGGTGGGATGGGGTTTATGGGTAGAGAGCTGCCTGTCAGGACTGGTGGGGTGGGGTTTATGGGTAGAGAGCTGCCTGTCAGGACTGGTGGGATGGGGTTTATGGGTAGAGAGCTGCCTGTCAGGACTGGTGGGGTGGGGTTTATGGGTAGAGAGCTGCCTGTCAGGACTGGTGGGATGGGGTTTATGGGTAGAGAGCTGCCTGTCAGGACTGGTGGGATGGGGTTTATGGGTAGAGAGCTGCCTGTCAGGACTGGTGGGGTGGGGTTTATGGGTAGAGAGCTGCCTGTCAGGACTGGTGGGATGGGGTTTATGGGTAGAGAGCTGCCTGTCAGGACTGGTGGGGTGGGGTTTATGGGTAGAGAGCTGCCTGTCAGGACTGGTGGGATGGGGTTTATGGGTAGAGAGCTGCCTGTCAGGACTGGTGGGATGGGGTTTATGGGTAGAGAGCTGCCTGTCAGGACTGGTGGGGTGGGGTTTATGGGTAGAGAGCTGCCTGTCAGGACTGGTGGGATGGGGTTTATGGGTAGAGAGCTGCCTGTCAGGACTGGTGGGATGGGGTTTATGGGTAGAGAGCTGCCTGTCAGGACTGGTGGGATGGGGTTTATGGGTAGAGAGCTGCCTGTCAGGACTGGTGGGGTGGGGTTTATGGGTAGAGAGCTGCCTGTCAGGACTGGTGGGGTGGGGTTTATGGGTAGAGAGCTGCCTGTCAGGACTGGTGGGATGGGGTTTATGGGTAGAGAGCTGCCTGTCAGGACTGGTGGGGTGGGGTTTATGGGTAGAGAGCTGCCTGTCAGGACTGGTGGGGTGGGGTTTATGGGTAGAGAGCTGCCTGTCAGGACTGGTGGGGTGGGGTTTGGGTATGGGTAGAGAGCTGCCTGTCAGGACTGGTGGGGTGGGGTTTATGGGTAGAGAGCTGCCTGTCAGGACTGGTGGGGTGGGGTTTATGGGTAGAGAGCTGCCTGTCAGGACTGGTGGGATGGGGTTTATGGGTAGAGAGCTGCCTGTCAGGACTGGTGGGGTGGGGTTTATGGGTAGTGAGCTGCCTGTCAGGACTGGTGGGGTGGGGTTTATGGGTAGAGAGCTGCCTGTCAGGACTGGTGGGGTGGGGTTTATGGGTAGAGAGCTGCCTGTCAGGACTGGTGGGATGGGGTTTATGGGTAGAGAGCTGCCTGTCAGGACTGGTGGGATGGGGTTTATGGGTAGAGAGCTGCCTGTCAGGACTGGTGGGATGGGGTTTATGGGTAGAGAGCTGCCTGTCAGGACTGGTGGGATGGGGTATATGGGTAGAGAGCTGCCTGTCAGGACTGGTGGGATGGGGTTTATGGGTAGAGAGCTGCCTGTCAGGACTGGTGGGAATGGGGTTTATGGGTAGAGAGCTGCCTGTCAGGACTGATGGGATGGGGTTTATGGGTAGAGAGCTGCCTGTCTGGTGGGGTGGGGTTTATGGGTAAAGAGCTGCCTGTCAGGACTGGTGGGGTGGGGTTTATGGGTAGAGAGCTGCCTGTTTGGTGGGATGGGGTTTATGGATAGAGAGCTGCCTGTCAGGACTGGTGGACTGGGGTTTATGGGTAGAGAGCTGCCTGTCAGGACTGGTGGGATGGGGTTTATGGGTAGAGAGCTGCCTGTCAGGACTGGTGGGGTGGGGTTTATGGGTAGAGAGCTGCCTGTCAGGACTGGTGGGGTGGGGTTTATGGGTAGAGAGCTGCCTGTCAGGACTGGTGGGGTGGCGTTTATGGGTAGAGAGCTGCCTGTCAGGACTGGTGGGGTTTATGGGTAGAGAGCTGCCTGTCTGGTGGGATGGGGTTTATGGGTAGAGAGCTGCCTGTCAGGACTGGTGGGATGGGGTTTATGGGTAGAGAGCTGCCTGTCAGGACTGGTGGGGTGGGGTTTATGGGTAGAGAGCTGCCTGTCAGGACTGGTGGGGTGGCGTTTATGGGTAGAGAGCTGCCTGTCAGGACTGGTGGGGTTTATGGGTAGAGAGCTGCCTGTCAGGACTGGTGGGATGGGGTTTATGGGTAGAGAGCTGCCTGTCAGGACTGGTGGGATGAGGTTTATGGGTAGAGAGCTGCCTGTCAGGACTGGTGGGGGTGTCTAGAAAGCTGGGGGGGTTGGCACGGTGATAATGATAATGCTCCTGTAGATTCTTGTTCTTGTTCTTCTTCTTCTCCTTCTCCTTCTCCTTCTTCTCCTTCTTCTTCTTCTTCTTCTCCTTCTTCTTCTCCTTCTCCTTCTTCTCCTTCTTCTTCTTCTCCTTCTCCTTCTTCTCCTTCTTCTTCTTCTTCTCCTTCTTCTTCTCCTTCTTCTCCTTCTTCTCCTCCTTCTCCTTCTTCTTCTCCTTCTTCTCCTTCTTCTTCTCCTTCTTCTCCTTCTTCTCCTTCTTCTCCTCCTTCTCCTTGTTCTTCTTCTTCTTCTCCTTCTCCTTCTTCTCCTTCTTCTTCCTTCTTCTTCTCCTTCTTCTCCTTCTTCTTCTTCTTCTTCTTCTTCTTCTTCTTCTTCTTCTTCTTCTTCTTCTTCTTCTTCTTCTTCTTCTTCTTCTTCTTCTTCTTCTGTATGCAGTGGACCTGCCAAGCCAAGCTAGTCCTATGTCTCATGGCAAATATATACCGCTGAAGTTGGAAGTTTACATACACTTGGATTGGAGTAATTAAAACTCATTTTTCAACCACTCCACAAATTTCATGTAAACAAACTATAGTTTTGGCAAGTCGGTTAGGACGTCTACTTTGTGCACAACACAAGTCAATTTTCCAACAATTGTTTACAGACAGATTATTTCACTTATAATTCACAATTCCAGCGGGTCAGAAGTTTCAATACACTAAGTTGACTGTGCCTTTAAACAGCTTGGAAAATTCCAGAAAATGATGTCATGGCTTTAGAAGCTTCTGATGGGCTAATTGACATCATTTGAGTCAATTGGAGGTGTACCAGTGGATGTATTTCAAGGCCTACCTTCAAACTCAGTGCCTCTTTGTTTTACATCATGGGAAAATCAAAAGAGATCAGCCAAGACCTCAGAAAAAAAATTGTAGACCTCGACAAGTCTGGTTCATCCTTGGGAGCAATTTCCAAATGCCTGAAGGTACCACGTTCAGCTGTACAAACAATAGTACGCAAGTATAAACACCATGGGGCCACGCAGCTGTCATACCGCTCAGGAAGGAGACGCGTTCTGTCTCGTAGAGATGAACGTACTTTGGTGCGAAAAGTGCAAATCAATCCCAGAACAACAGCAAAGGACCTTGTGAAGATGCTGGAGGAAACAGATGCAAAAGTATCTATATCCACAGTAAAACGAGTCCTATATCGACATAACCTGTCCGCTCAGCAAGGAAGAAGCCACTGCTCCAAAACCGCCATAAAAAAGCCAGACTAAGGTTTGCAACTGCACATTGGGACAAAGATCGTACTTTTTGGAAAATGTCCTCTGGTCTGATGAAACAAAAATAGAACTGTTTGGCCATAATGACCATCGTTATGTTTGGAGGAAAAAGGGGGAGGCTTGTAAGTCGAAGAACACCATCCCAACCGTGAAGCACTGGGGTGGCAGCATCATGTTGTGGTGGTGCTTTGCTGCAGGAGGGAGCTAAAACCACTGTGTTTAAATCACAGACCATCCAGCCCAGACTGGTAGCTAAACCCACTGTGTTTAAATCACAGACCATCCAGCCCAGACTGGTAGCTAAACCCACTGTGTTTATTTGCCAGCAGCATACCACCCTGGCCAGCAGCATACCACCCTGCATACCACTGGTCTAAAGTAGTGCCCTATTCCCTATTCCCAAGCTAAGCAGGGTTGGTCCTTGTCAGTCCCTGGATGGGAGACCAGATGCTGCTGGAAGTGGTGTTGGAGGGCCAGTAGGGGGCACTCTTTCCTCTGGTCTATCTTTTCATCCAAAAACACATATTTTAAAAAAAATGTTCAACGTCTTTTCAATGTCTTTTTCTCTGGGCTGTCTGGGTTGTGTAGTCAACCTAGCAGGATGCTGTAGTCTCCTCACCATACTGTTTGACTTTACTAGGTGTTCTTTGACAGGGCCAAGGCAAATTTAATCAGCATTTGTAAACGCTTTAGCCAGCCCGCTAATATTCAACTGTAGACCTGTCACTCGCCCTGTCCTTCCGTTCTGTAGACCCCTTCTTCCATTCTGTAGACACCTCCTTCCATTCTGTGGACCCCTCCTTCCATTCTTTAGACCCCTCCTTCCATTCTGTAGACCCCTCCTTCCATTCTGTAGACCCCTCCTTCCATTCTGTAGACCCCTCCTTCCATTCTGTGGACCCCTCCTTCCATTCTGTAGACCCCTCCTTCCATTCTGTAGACCCCTCCTTCCATTCTGGAGAGACCCCTCCTTCCATTCTGTAGACCCCTCCTTCCATTCTGTGGACCCCTCCTTCCATTCTGTTAGACCCCTCCTTCCATTCTGTAGACCCTCCTTCCATTCTGAGACCCCTCCTTCCATTCTGTGACCCCTCCTTCCATTCTGTAGACCCCTCCTTCCATTCTGTACCCCTCCTTCCATTCTGTAGACCCCTCCTTCCATTCTGTAGACCCCTCCTTCCATTCTGTAGACCCCTCCTTCCATTCTGTAGACCCCTCCTTCCATTCTGTAGACCCCTCCTTCCATTCTGTAGACCCCTCCTTCCATTCTGTGGACCCCTCCTTCCATTCTGTAGACCCCTCCTTCCATTCTGTAGACCCCTCCTTCCATTCTGTGGACCCCTCCTTCCATTCTGTAGACCCCTCCTTCCATTCTGTAGACCCCTCCTTCCATTCTGTAGACCCTCCTTCCATTCTGTAGACCCCTCCTTCCATTCTGTAGACCCCTCCTTCCATTCTGTGGACCCCTCCTTCCATTCTGTGGACCCCTCCTTCCATTCTGTAGACCCTTCCATTCTGTAGACCCCTCCTTCCATTCTGTAGACCCCTCCTTCCATTCTGTAGACCCCTCCTTCCATTCTGTAGACCCCTCCTTCCATTCTGTAGACCCCTCCTTCCATTCTGTAGACCCCTCCTTCCATTCTGTAGACCCCTCCTTCCATTCTGTGGACCCCTCCTTCCATTCTGTAGACCCCTCCTTCCATTCTGTGGACCCCCTTCCATTCCATTCTGTGGACCCCTCCTTCCATTCTGTAGACCCCTCCTTCCATTCTGTAGACCCCTCCTTCCATTCTGTGGACCCCTCCTTCCATTCTGTACCCCTCCTTCCATTCTGTGGACCCCTCCTTCCATTCTGTGGACCCCTCCTTCCATTCTGTAGACCCCTCCTTCCATTCTGTGGACCCCTCCTTCCATTCTGTAGACCCCTCCTTCCATTCTGTAGACCCCTCCTTCCATTCTGTGGACCCCTCCTTCCATTCTGTGGACCCCTCCTTCCACCCCTTCCATTCTGTAGACCCCTCCTTCCATTCTGTAGACCCCCTTCCTTCCCCTCCTTCCATTCTGTGGACCCCTCCTTCCATTCTGTAGACCCCTCCTTCCATTCTGTGGACCCCTCCTTCCATTCTGTAGACCCCTCCTTCCATTCTGTGGACCCCTCCTTCCATTCATCCTTCCATTCTGTGGACCCCTCCTTCCATTCTGTAGACCCCTCCTTCCATTCTGTAGACCCCTCCTTCCATTCTGTGGACCCCTCCTTCCATTCTGTAGACCCCTCCTTCCATTCTGTAGACCCCTTCCATTCCTTCCATTCTGTAGACCCCTCCTTCCATTCTGTAGACCCCTCCTTCCATTCTGTAGACCCCTCCTTCCATTCTGTAGACCCCTCCTCCTTCCATTCTGTGGACCCCTCCTTCCATTCTGTACCCCTCCTTCCATTCTGTGGACCCCTCCTTCCATTCTGTAGACCCCCTCCTTCCATTCTGTGGACCCCTCCTTCCATTCTGTAGACCCCTCCTTCCATTCTGTAGACCCCTCCTTCCATTCTGTGGACCCCTCCTTCCATTCTGTCCCCTCCTTCCATTCTGTAGACCCCTCCTTCCATTCTGTAGACCCTCCTTCCATTCTGTAGACCCCTCCTTCCATTCTGTAGACCCCTCCTTCCATTCTGTAGACCCCTCCTTCCATTCTGTAGACCCCTCCTTCCATTCTGTAGACCCCTCCTTCCATTCTGTAGACCCCTCCTTCCATTCTGTAGACCCCTCCTTCCATTCTGTGGACCCCTCCTTCCATTCTGTGGACCCCTCCTTCCATTCTGTAGACCCCTCCTTCCATTCTGTAGACCCCTCCTTCCATTCTGTAGACCCCTCCTTCCATTCTGTAGACCCCTCCTTCCATTCTGTGGACCCCTCCTTCCATTCTGTAAACCCCTCCTTCCATTCTGTAGACCCCTCCTTCCATTCTGTGGACCCCTCCTTCCATTCTGTAGACCCCTCCTTCCATTCTGTAGACCCCTCCTTCCATTCTGTGGACCCCCCTTCCATTCTGTGGACCCCTCCTTCCATTCTGTAAACCCCTCCTTCCATTCTGTGGACCCCTCCTTCCATTCTGTGGACCCCTCCTTCCATTCTGTAGACCCCTCCTTCCATTCTGTAGACCCCTCCTTCCATTCTGTGGACCCCTCCTTCCATTCTGTAGACCCCTCCTTCCATTCTGTGGACCCCTCCTTCCATTCTGTAGACCCCTCCTTCCATTCTGTAGACCCCTCCTTCCATTCTGTGGACCCCTCCTTCCATTCTGTAGACCCCTCCTTCCATTCTGTGGACCCCTCCTTCCATTCTGTAAACCCCTCCTTCCATTCTGTAGACCCCTCATTCCATTCTGTAAACCCCTCCTTCCATTCTGTAGACCCCTCCTTCCATTCTGTGGACCCCTCCTTCCATTATGTAGACCCCTCCTTCCATTATGTAGACCCCTCCTTCCATTCTGTGGACCCCTCCTTCCATTCTGTAGACCCCTCCTTCCATTCTGTAGACCCCTCCTTCCATTCTGTGGACCCCTCCTTCCATTCTGTAGACCCCTCCTTCCATTCTGTGGACCCCTCCTTCCATTCTGTAGACCCCTCCTTCCATTCTGTAGACCCCTCCTTCCATTCTGTGGACCCCTCCTTCCATTCTGTAGACCCCTCCTTCCATTCTGTAGACCCCTCCTTCCATTCTGTAGACCCCTCCTTCCATTCTGTAGACCCCTCCTTCCATTCTGTGGACCCCTCCTTCCATTCTGTAGACCCCTCCTTCCATTCTGTGGACCCCTCCTTCCATTCTGTAGACCCCTCCTTCCATTCTGTAAACCCCTCCTTCCATTCTGTAAACCCCTCCTTCCATTCTGTAGACCCCTCCTTCCATTCTGTAGACCCCTCCTTCCATTCTGTAGACCCCTCCTTCCATTATGTAGACCCCTCCTTCCATTCAGTGGACCTGACACTCTCCCTTTCTCACGTTCCCAGGAACTCATGCATCGACAACATTTCATAGTAATGGGCAGTAATTTATACATTTTTTCGGGCCACAACACCATCAATCAGCTTCACCATAGCTTAATGAACGATGTTAGATGTGCTGTTAGGTGAGTGCTGGTAGACAGTGCTGCAGGCTGTGGCTTGTTGTAGTCTGTAGACTACAGTACCTCACCATTGGGCACAAACTGGTTGCATGAACGTTGCTTCCCCATCAAATGTGATGATGTTGAATCAACGTGGGGGAAAATGATTTTGATTTGCAAAATAAAGTAATCAACTGTTTGTTTATTTCCCCCCTGGGTCACTGCTTATTTAAGATGTTCTTCAGTCAGTGGTTTGATGTGGATTCCTGTCCTCTCCCCTCCCAGGCAGATCACCATAGAGGAAGGAGAACAGCGGGCCAAGGAGCTCAGCGTCATGTTTATTGAGACCAGCGCCAAGACAGGCTACAACGTCAAACAGGTTAGTGTTTATTGAGACCAGCGCCAAGACAGATTACAACGTCAAACAGGTTAGTGTTTATTGAGACCAGCGCCAAGACAAGCTACAACGTCAAACAGGTTAGTGTTTATTGAGACCAGCGCCAAGACAAGCTACAACGTCAAACAGGTTAGTGTTTATTGAGACCAGCGCCAAGACAAGCTACAACGTCAAACAGGTTAGTGTTTATTGAGACCAGCGCCAAGACAGACTACAACGTCAAACAGGTTAGTGTTTATTGAGACCAGCGCCAAGACAGACTACAACGTCAAACAGGTTAATGTTTATTGAGACCAGCGCCAAGACAAGCTACAACGTCAAACAGGTTAGTGTTTATTGAGACCAGCGCCAAGACAAGCTACAACGTCAAACAGGTTAGTTTTTATTGAGACCAGCGCCAAGACAAGCTACAACGTCAAACAGGTTAGTGTTTATTGAGACCAGCGTCAAGACAGATTACAACGTCAAACAGGTTAGTGTTTATTGAGACCAGCGTCAAGACAGGCTACAGCCGTGAATCTGCATGTCTGTATAATTCTGTTTCAGTGGCTCAGTCCCTCTGAGTGTTAACAACACTACATCTCCGGGTCGTATTTCTGCATGAACCACATATACTGATTATATCTGTCACTGTCAGTGCTGACAGGAAACGGTTCAGTGGCAGAGGGCATTGACTGAGTCATTTTTCCCACGACTGACTTGTCCTTTGATTTATGAGTAATTGTAATCGAATATAGAAATGGGCTTTGGTTGGAATCAGGTCTATTACCACTAACTGCAGGAAGTCAGAGAGAGCAAGACGTGAGATCGAGAGAGCTGGGTTGAGAGAGAGACGACCACTGCCTGATATCAATTAGTATCAATTGTACAAGGTTGTACCAATGGTCTATGAATGACACAGGCGAGCCAGCAGGGTTAACAGTGGGGTGTTTATCCTCTTTGTTTGATCGGTTATGCTCTCTGGTCCCTTTGTTCCATTAGTGGTCCTGAAGTAATGCAGAACAATGGGTCATGTGTTTGCCTCAGTGCCGGGTGACAACGTGGTTCCCTTCACAACAATATACTGTTAGCTTGTCTTTATAAAACCCTTTATTAACTACACGGGAGGGAGGGAGGGAGGGAGGGAGGGGAGGGGGGAGGGAGGGAGGGGGGAGGGAGGGAGGGAGAGAGAGGGAGGGAGGGAGGGGGAGGGAGAGAGAGAGAGGGAGAGAGAGAGAGAGAGGGAGAGAGAGAGAGAGAGAGAGAGAGAGAGAGAGAGAGAGAGAGAGAGAGAGAGAGAGAGACACAGAGAGAGAGACACAGAGAGAGAGACACAGAGAGAGAGAGAGAGAGACACAGAGAGAGAGACACAGAGAGATTGTATGTGTAATGTTTACTGTTAATTTTTGTTGTTTTTCACTTTATATATTCACTTTGTATGTTGTCTACCTCACTTGCTTTGGCAATGTTAACACATGTTTCCCATGCCAATAAAGCCCTTGAATTGAATTGAATTGAATTGAGAGAGAGAGACACAGAGAGAGAGAGAGAGAGACACAGAGAGAGAGAGAGAGAGACACAGAGAGAGAGAGAGACACAGAGAGAGAGAGAGAGACACACAGAGAGAGAGAGAGAGACACAGAGAGAGAGAGAGAGAGAGAGAGACACAGAGAGAGAGAGAGAGAGACACACAGAGAGAGAGACACACAGAGAGAGAGAGACACAGAGAGAGAGACACAGAGAGAGAGAGAGAGAGAGAGAGACACAGAGAGAGAGAGAGAGAGAGAGAGAGAGACACAGAGAGAGAGAGAGAGAGAGAGAGAGACAGAGAGAGAGAGAGAGAGAGAGAGAGAGAGAGAGAGAGAGAGAGAGAGAGAGAGAGAGAGAGACAGAGAGAGAGACACAAGAGAGAGAGAGAGAGACACACAGAGAGAGAGAGAGAGACACACAGAGAGAGAGAGAGAGAGAGAGAGAGAGAGAGAGAGAGAGAGAGAGAGAGAGAGAGAGAGAGAGAGAGAGAGAGAGAGAGAGAGAGAGAGAGAGAGAGAGAGAGAGAGAGAGAGAGACTTACTGGGAAACGTTATGTTGTTACTGGGAAACGTTATGGTGTATGTCCCCAATGAGGCATGACTTCACAGGAGCAGAGAGTATGGCTATTGTCTAGTCCACAAATCAATAGGCTTCACAAAGGAAGTTCATTTGTTAGAAGGTGAGGAGACGGCGGAGATTTAATTAACTCTTGACTGTGTTCCAATTGGCACCCTATTCCCTATATAGTACACTACTTTAGACCAGATTCCCTATTCCCTATATAGTGTACTACTTCATACCAGAGCCCCTATTCCCTATATAGTGCACTACTTTATACCAGAGCCCCTATTCCCTATATAGGTGTGGTCCTTCTGTGGCTCAGTTGGTAGAGCATGGCGCTTGTAACGCCAGGGTAGTGGGTTCGATTCCCGGGACCACCCATACGTAGAATGTATGCACACATGACTGTAAGTCGCTTTGGATAAAAGCGTCAGCTAAATGGCATATATTATTATTATTATATTATTATATTATTATTATATTAGTACACTACTTTAGACCAGAGCCCCTATTCCCTATATAGTACACTACTTTATACCAGAGCCCCTATTCCCTATATAGTACACTACTTTGGACCAGAGCCCCTATTCCCTATATAGTACACTACTTTATACCAGAGCCCCTATTCCCTATATAGTACACTACTTTAGACCAGAGCCCCTATTCCCTATATAGTGTACTACTTTATACCAGAGCCCCTATTCCCTATATAGTGCACTACTTTAGACCAGAGCCCCTATTCTCTATATAGTACACTACTTTAGACCAGAGTCCCTATTCCCTGTATAGTGCACTACATTTGAGCTCAAAGGGCTCTTCAGTTCTCTACCCCACTTAGACCAGGTGGACATTTAGACCAGGTGGACATTTAGACCAGTTGGACATTTAGACCAGGACATTTAGACCAGATGGACATTTAGACTAGGTGGACATTTAGACCAGGTGGACATTTAGACCAGGTGGACATTTAGACGGGGTGGACATTTAGACCAGGTGGACATTTAGACCAGGTGGACATTTAGACCAGGTGGACATTTAGACCAGGTGGACATTTAGACCAGGACATTTAGACCTGGACATTTAGACCAGGTGGACATTTAGACCAGGTGGACATTTAGACCAGATGGACATTTAGACCAGGTGGACATTTAGACCTGGACATTTAGACCGGGTGGACATTTAGAGCAGGTCGACATTTAGACCAGGTGGACATTTAGACCAGGTAGACATTTAGACCAGGACATTTAGACCAGGTGGACATTTAGACCAGGACATTTAGACCTGGACATTTAGACCAGGTGGACATTTAGACCTGGACATTTAGACCAGGTCGACATTTAGACCAGGTGGACATTTAGACCTGGACATTTAGACGGGGTGGACATTTAGACCAGGTGGACCTTTAGACCGGGTGGACATTTAGACCGGGTGGACATTTAGACCTGGTGGACATTTAGACCAGGTGGACATTTAGACCAGGTGGACATTTAGACCGGGTGGACATTTAGACCAGGTGGACATTTAGACCGGGTGGACATTTAGACCGGGTGGACATTTAGACCAGGTGGACATTTAGACCAGGTGGACATTTAGACCAGGTGGACATTTAGACCGGGTGGACATTTAGACCGGGTGGACATTTAGACCAGGTGGACATTTAGACCAGGTGGACATTTAGACCAGGTGGACATTTAGACCAGGACATTTATTTAAACCAGGACATTATTTTAGATGATGTGTTAACTTGCTAAGATCATAGAAAGCATTGTGCTGCCTCATTTTTACACAAGGCCTTCGACACAGATGACCATCACGTTCTCAAGGTTGAAACAGGTGGACGGGGATGACAGATGGTGGAAGCATCTATCTCTGGTGCCAAAGGTTCTAATCCAGAGATAGAAAGTTGATTTGACCTCCCGAGTGGCACAGCGGTCTAAGGCAACTGCAGGAGTCACTACAGACCCGGGTTCAGAGGTCTAAGGCACTGCAGGAGTCACTACAGACCCGGGTTCAGCGGTCTAAGGCACTGCAGGAGTCACTACAGACCCGGGTTCAGCGGTCTAAGGCAACTGCAGGAGTCACTACAGACCCGGGTTCAGCGGTCTAAGGCAACTGCAGGATTCACTACAGACCCGGGTTCAGCGGTCTAAGGCACTGCAGGAGTCACTACAGACCCGGGTTCAGCGGTCTAAGGCACTGCAGGAGTCACTACAGACCCGGGTTCAGCGGTCTAAGGCAACTGCAGGAGTCACTACAGACCCGGGTTCAGCGGTCTAAGGCACTGCAGGAGTCACTACAGACCCGGGTTCAGCGGTCTAAGGCAACTGCAGGAGTCACTACAGACCCGGGTTCAGCGGTCTAAGGCAACTGCAGGATTCACTACAGACCCGGGTTCAGCGGTCTAAGGCACTGCAGGAGTCACTACAGACCCGGGTTCAGCGGTCTAAGGCAACTGCAGGAGTCACTACAGACCCGGGTTCAGCGGTCTAAGGCACTGCAGGAGTCACTACAGACCCGGGTTCAGCGGTCTAAGGCAACTGCAGGAGTCACTACAGACCCGGGTTCAGCGGTCTAAGGCAACTGCAGGATTCACTACAGACCCGGGTTCAGCGGTCTAAGGCACTGCAGGAGTCACTACAGACCCGGGTTCAGCGGTCTAAGGCAACTGCAGGAGTCACTACAGACCCGGGTTCAGAGGTCTAAGGCAACTGCAGGAGTCACTACAGACCCGGGTTCAGCGGTCTAAGGCACTGCAGGAGTCACTACAGACCCGGGTTCAGCGGTCTAAGGCAACTGCAGGATTCACTACAGACCCGGGTTCAGCGGTCTAAGGCACTGCAGGAGTCACTACAGACCCAGGTTCAGCGGTCTAAGGCACTGCAGGAGTCACTACAGACCCGGGTTCAGGGGTCTAAGGCAACTGCAGGAGTCACTACAGACCCAGGTTCAGCGGTCTAAGGCAACTGCAGGAGTCACTACAGACCCGGGTTTGATCCTGGCTGTACAGTCAACATTCCTGACGTTTAGACCGGGACGTTTAAACCGGGACATTTAGACATTCATACACGTTAAAACGCTCAGGTTTAAAGCGGGCTTCTTTTATAGAAATATATCTTTCTTCTCCCTACAACAGCAGGAAGCAGATTGTACAGTCTGCAGGAGTCACTACAGACCCGGGTTTGATCCTGGCTGTACAGTCAACATTCCTGTCAGTTCTTGACTATCAGAGGTCTAAGGCAACTGCAGGAGTCACTACAGACCCGGGTTTGATCCTGGCTGTACAGTCAACATTCCAGGAGTCACTACAGACCCGGGTTTGATCCTGGCTGTACAGTCAACATTCCAGGAGTCACTACAGACCCGGGTTTGATCCTGGCTGTACAGTCAACATTCCAGGAGTCACTACAGACCCGGGTTTGATCCTGGCTGTACAGTCAACATTCCAGGAGTCACTACAGACCCGGGTTTGATCCTGGCTGTACAGTCAACATTCCAGGAGTCACTACAGACCCGGGTTTGATCCTGGCTGTACAGTCAACATTCCTGGAGTCACTACAGACCCGGGTTTGATCCTGGCTGTACAGTCAACATTCCAGGAGTCACTACAGACCCGGGTTTGATCCTGGCTGTACAGTCAACATTCCTGTCAGTTCTTGACTATGGTGACACCATTTATCAGAATTGCAGCAGCCACTTCTCTTAAACCTCTGGATGTTGTTTACCATCGTAGGGCCCTTCGCTTTCTCACAGGGGACAGTTTTAATATTCACTACTGCATCCTGTAGTTAAAGGTTGATACTCATTAAAGTCCTTCAGATCACTATTCTGTTTTTATATATACAGTTCTACCACACAAGCTTCCAACTTACGCAACTTAGTTGTTTTAGTGTATAAATATGACTCATCAAACCCGCTCCTGAGGTTCCTTCAGGTCTCCACCAACTAATGGAAATCCTTTTTTAGTTGTAATGCACTTCGCTGCTGAAACAGGGCTGAAAAACTCATTACATTTGGATGTTGTGGTGCCGCTCGGGCAATATAAAGTCTTGATTGAGGACCTAGTAGCTGAGGAATGTTACTGTTTTTCTTAAATGTTGTGTTGTATTTGTTTATTGTATTGGTTGCCGGTTTGTTTCAGATTGTAAATGAGTGTTGTATTTACTCAGGGCCCCCTTGAGAATGAGACCCCGGTGTCAATGGGGGCGGCAGGGTAGACTAGTGGTTAGAGCGGAGGGGTGGCAGGGTAGACTAGTGGTTAGAGTGGAGGGGTGGCAGGGTAGACTAGTGGTTAGAGTGGAGGGGTGGCAGGGTAGACTAGTGGTTAGAGTGGAGGGGTGGCAGGGTAGACTAGTGGTTAGAGTGGAGGGGTGGCAGGGTAGACTAGTGGTTAGAGTGGAGGGGTGGCAGGGTAGACTAGTGGTTAGAGTGGAGGGGTGGCAGGGTAGACTAGTGGTTAGAGTGGAGGGGTGGCAGGGTAGACTAGTGGTTAGAGTGGAGGGGTGGCAGGGTAGACTAGTGGTTAGAGTGTAGAGGGGGCAGGGTAGACTAGTGGTTAGAGTGGAGGGGTGGCAGGGTAGACTAGTGGTTAGAGTGGAGGGGCGGCAGGGTAGACTAGTGGTTAGAGTGGAGGGGCGGCAGGGTAGACTAGTGGTTAGAGTGGAGGGGTGGCAGGGTAGACTAGTGGTTAGAGTGGAGGGGTGGCAGGGTAGACTAGTGGTTAGAGTGGAGGGGCGGCAGGGTAGACTAGTGGTTAGAGTGGAGGGGTGGCAGGGTAGACTAGTGGTTAGAGTGGAGGGGTGGCAGGGTAGACTAGTGGTTAGAGTGGAGGGGTGGCAGGGTAGCCTAGTGGTTAGAGTGGAGGGGTGGCAGGGTAGACTAGTGGTTAGAGTGGAGGGGTGGCAGGGTAGACTAGTGGTTAGAGTGGAGGGGTGGCAGGGTAGACTAGTGGTTAGAGTGGAGGGGCGGCAGGGTAGACTAGTGGTTAGAGTGGAGGGGTGGCAGGGTAGACTAGTGGTTAGAGTGGAGGGGTGGCAGGGTAGACTAGTGGTTAGAGCTGTGGAATAGTTCAAACCCCCGAGATGACGAGGTACAAATCTGTCGTTCTGTCCCTGAACAGCCAGTTAACTCGCTGTTCCTAGGCCAGTTAACCCACTGTTCCTAGGCCAGTTAACCCACTGTTCCTAGACCAGTTAACTCGCTGTTCCTAGGCCAGTTAACCCACTGTTCCTAGGCCAGTTAACCCACTGTTCCTAGACCAGTTAACCCACTGTTCCTAGACCAGTTAACTCGCTGTTCCTAGACCAGTTAACCCACTGTTCCTAGACCAGTTAACCCACTGTTCCTAGACCAGTTAACCCACTGTTCCTAGACCAGTTAACCACTGTTCCTAGACCAGTTAACCCACTGTTCCTAGACCAGTTAACCCACTGTTCCTAGACCAGTTAACCCACTGTTCCTAGACCAGTTAACCCACTGTTCCTAGACCAGTTAACCCACTGTTCCTAGACCAGTTAACCCACTGTTCCTAGACCAGTTAACCCACTGTTCCTAGGCCAGTTAACCCACTGTTCCTAGACCAGTTAACCCACTGTTCCTAGACCAGTTAACCCACTATTCCTAGACCAGTTAACCCACTGTTCCTAGACCAGTTAACCCACTGTTCCTAGACCAGTTAACCCACTGTTCCTAGACCAGTTAACCCACTGTTCCGAGACCAGTTAACCCACTGTTCCTAGGCCAGTTAACCCACTGTTCCTAGGCCAGTTAACCCACTGTTCCTAGACCAGTTAACTCGCTGTTCCTAGACCAGTTAACTCGCTGTTCCTAGACCAGTTAACCCGCTGTTCCTAGACCAGTTAACTCACTGTTCCTAGACCAGTTAACCCACTGTTCCTAGACCAGTTAACCCACTGTTCCTAGACCAGTTAACCCACTGTTCCTAGACCAGTTAACCCACTGTTCCTAGACCAGTTAACCCACTGTTCCTAGACCAGTTAACCCACTGTTCCTAGACCAGTTAACCCACTGTTCCTAGACCAGTTAACCCACTGTTCCTAGACCAGTTAACCCACTGTTCCTAGACCAGTTAACCCACTGTTCCTAGGCCAGTTAACCCACTGTTCCTAGACCAGTTAACCCACTGTTCCTAGACCAGTTAACCCACTGTTCCTAGACCAGTTAACCCACTGTTCCTAGACCAGTTAACCCACTGTTCCTAGACCAGTTAACCCACTGTTCCTAGGCCAGTTAACCCACTGTTCCTAGACCAGTTAACCCACTGTTCCTAGACCAGTTAACCCACTGTTCCTAGACCAGTTAACCCACTGTTCCTAGACCAGTTAACCCACTGTTCCTAGACCAGTTAACCCACTGTTCCTAGACCAGTTAACCCACTGTTCCTAGACCAGTTAACCCACTGTTCCTAGGCCAGTTAACCCACTGTTCCTAGACCAGTTAACCCACTGTTCCTAGACCAGTTAACCCACTGTTCCTAGGCCAGTTAACCCACTGTTCCTAGACCAGTTAACCCACTGTTCCTAGACCAGTTAACCCACTGTTCCTAGACCAGTTAACCCACTGTTCCTAGACCAGTTAACCCACTGTTCCTAGGCCAGTTAACCCACTGTTCCTAGGCCAGTTAACCCACTGTTCCTAGACCAGTTAACCCACTGTTCCTTGGCCAGTTAACCCAATGTTCCTATACCAGTTAACCCACTGTTCCTAGACCAGTTAACCCACTGTTCCTAGACCAGTTAACCCACTGTTCCTAGGCCAGTTAACCCACTGTTCCTAGACCAGTTAACCCACTGTTCCTTGGCCAGTTAACCCAATGTTCCTATACCAGTTAACCCACTGTTCCTAGGCCAGTTAACCCACTGTTCCTTGGCCAGTTAACCCACTGTTGCTAGACCAGTTAACCCACTGTTCCTAGACCAGTTAACCCACTGTTCCTAGACCAGTTAACCCACTGTTCCTAGGCCAGTTAACCCACTGTTCCTAGGCCAGTTAACCCACTGTTCCTAGACCAGTTAACCCACTGTTCCTTGGCCAGTTAACCCAATGTTCCTAGGCCAGTTAACCCACTGTTCCTAGACCAGTTAACCCACTGTTCCTAGACCAGTTAACCCACTGTTCCTAGACCAGTTAACCCACTGTTCCTAGGCCAGTTAACCCACTGTTCCTTGGCCAGTTAACCCACTGTTGCTAGACCAGTTAACCCACTGTTCCTAGACCAGTTAACCCACTGTTCCTAGACCAGTTAACCCACTGTTCCTAGACCAGTTAACCCACTGTTCCTAGACCAGTTAACCCACTGTTCCTAGACCAGTTAACCCACTGTTCCTAGACCAGTTAACCCACTGTTCCTAGACCAGTTAACCCACTGTTCCTAGACCAGTTAACCCACTGTTCCTAGACCAGTTAACCCACTGTTCCTAGGCCAGTTAACCCACTGTTCCTAGACCAGTTAACCCACTGTTCCTAGACCAGTTAACCCACTGTTCCTAGACCAGTTAACCCACTGTTCCTTGGCCAGTTAACTCAATGTTCCTATACCAGTTAACCCACTGTTCCTAGACCAGTTAACCCACTGTTCCTAGACCAGTTAACCCACTGTTCCTAGGCCAGTTAACCCACTGTTCCTAGACCAGTTAACCCACTGTTCCTTGGCCAGTTAACCCAATGTTCCTATACCAGTTAACCCACTGTTCCTAGACCAGTTAACCCACTGTGCCTAGACCAGTTAACCCACTGTTCCTAGGCCAGTTAACCCACTGTTCCTAGACCAGTTAACCCACTGTTCCTAGACCAGTTAACCCACTGTTCCTAGACCAGTTAACCCACTGTTCCTAGACCAGTTAACCCACTGTTCCTAGACCAGTTAACCCACTGTTCCTAGACCAGTTAACCCACTGTTCCTAGACCAGTTAACCCACTGTTCCTAGGCCAGTTAACCCACTGTTCCTAGACCAGTTAACCCACTGTTCCTAGACCAGTTAACCCACTGTTCCTAGACCAGTTAACCCACTGTTCCTAGACCAGTTAACCCACTGTTCCTAGGCCAGTTAACCCACTGTTCCTAGGCCAGTTAACCCACTGTTCCTAGACCAGTTAACCCACTGTTCCTTGGCCAGTTAACCCAATGTTCCTATACCAGTTAACCCACTGTTCCTAGACCAGTTAACCCACTGTTCCTAGACCAGTTAACCCACTGTTCCTAGGCCAGTTAACCCACTGTTCCTAGACCAGTTAACCCACTGTTCCTTGGCCAGTTAACCCAATGTTCCTATACCAGTTAACCCACTGTTCCTAGGCCAGTTAACCCACTGTTCCTTGGCCAGTTAACCCACTGTTGCTAGACCAGTTAACCCACTGTTCCTAGACCAGTTAACCCACTGTTCCTAGGCCAGTTAACCCACTGTTCCTAGACCAGTTAACCCCACTGTTCCTAGACCAGTTAACCCACTGTTCCTAGACCAGTTAACCCACTGTTCCTAGACCAGTTAACCCACTGTTCCTAGACCAGTTAACCCACTGTTCCTAGACCAGTTAACCCACTGTTCCTAGGCCAGTTAACCCACTGTTCCTTGGCCAGTTAACCCACTGTTGCTAGACCAGTTAACCCACTGTTCCTAGACCAGTTAACCCACTGTTCCTAGGCCAGTTAACCCACTGTTCCTAGACCAGTTAACCCACTGTTCCTAGGCCAGTTAACCCGCTGTTCCTAGACCAGTTAACCCACTGTTCCTAGACCAGTTAACTCACTGTTCCTAGACCAGTTAACCCACTGTTCCTAGACCAGTTAACCCACTGTTCCTAGGCCAGTTAACCCCACTGTTCCTAGACCAGTTAACCCCACTGTTCCTAGACCAGTTAACCCACTGTTCCTAGACCAGTTAACCCACTGTTCCTAGGCCAGTTAACCCACTGTTCCTAGACCAGTTAACCCACTGTTCCTAGACCAGTTAACCCACTGTTCCTAGACCAGTTAACCCACTGTTCCTAGACCAGTTAACCCACTGTTCCTAGACCAGTTAACCCACTGTTCCTAGACCAGTTAACCCACTGTTCCTAGACCAGTTAACCCCACTGTTCCTAGACCAGTTAACCCACTGTTCCTAGACCAGTTAACCCACTGTTCCTAGACCAGTTAACCCACTGTTCCTAGACCAGTTAACCCACTGTTCCTAGACCAGTTAACCCACTGTTCCTAGACCAGTTAACTCCACTGTTCCTAGACCAGTTAACCCACTGTTCCTAGACCAGCTAACCCACTGTTCCTAGACCAGTTAACCCCACTGTTCCTAGACCAGTTAACCCGCTGTTCCTAGGCCGCCATTGAAAATAAGAATTTGTTCTTAACTGACTAGTTAAATAAAGGTCAAATAAAAATGGGCCTGGGAGTTCAGTTCAGTTCAGCACCGTTGACAAGCACTTGCCTTGAACCAACAATTTACATAATTTAGTTGTTTTAGTATAAAAATATGACCTAAGCAACTCTTGAGGTTGCTCAGGTCTCCAAATTATGTAAATACTCTTTTTAGTTTTAATGCACCTCATTGCTGGAACAGTCTACAAAACTCATTACAATTGCATGTTCTGGTGCAGCTCGTGCGATTTAACGTCTTGATTGGGGGACCTTCTTGTTGAGGAATGTATTTCTGGAATATTCCGTCGCGCTTGTATTTTTTGAAAATGTATTTTTAATTTCATTGTATCTTGATTTGATTTTGGAAATATATTTTTGTCTGATGAATTGTATATGCAGCGCTACCTAGTGAATGAGACCCCTGGTCTCAATGGTGCCTCCCCGTTTTTAATAAAGGTCCAATAGAAATAGGAAATAGAATGCGATGATCCATCCCTCTTCCTCCTGGACTATGTTTCTCTGTAATTGGACTGGCAGTAGTCCCCAGAATGGCACCACAGAGAGGGTATGTCAACCTGGCTGTCCTCCAACCATCCGTCCAGTGTGACTGACTGACTGTGTGAGTGCTTTCTGCCTACCCCTGGCCCCAGTGCATGCTGGTAGCTTCCTGTCTGAGCGAGTTGATTGGGTCCACAGGTGAAGAGGGTGGATGGATGAGACACACTCTCTCTCTGTTGGGGAGCGTATATGAGTCACAGTGTTCTGATTCTCTCCCTCTCCCTCTCTCTCTCCCCTCCCCCCCCCTCCCTCTGCCTCCCCCTCTCCCCCTCTCCCTCTGCCCCTCTCCCTCCCCTTCCCCCTCCCCTCTCCTCTGCCCCTCTCCCTCCCCTTCCCCCTCCCCCTCTCCCCCTCTCCCTCTCCCTCTGCCTCCCCCCTCCCCCCTCTCCCGCCTCCCCCCCCCCCTCTCCCTCTCCCTCTCCCTCTCCAGCTGTTTCGGCGTGTGGCGTCTGCCCTTCCCGGGATGGAGAGCATGCAGGAGACGAGCAAGGAGGGAAGTATCCTTTTACTGCACTTAGGCCTCAGCTCAACTCAAGGAAACAGTAATGGTTTATTTAGCAATTCTGACTGCGTTGAAGAGGTCTTAAAAACAGGTTTAAAATTATCGGGGTTTTTTTTTGCCTGAGAACATATCCTATTTACCATATTTGTTGGTCAGGTTTGGGGAAGAATGTGTGTGAGATTGTAAGCGCTTTAGGAACAGTCACCTAGTCTCTACTGAGGAGATCCACTCTGAACCAAATGTTGTTCTCTGAGACCGACTGGAACATGGTCCTGTTACCAAGATAACATTATACAGTAAATTAGTACCATCAGGCTCTGTAAATATTACATTGACATTTTTGTCATTTAACAGACTCTCTTATCCATATAGACTTACAGTAGTGAGTCATTTAGCAGACTCTCTTATCCATAGAGACGTACAGTAGTGAGTCATTTAGCAGACTCTCTTATCCATAGAGACTTACAGTAGTGAGTCATTTAACAGACTCTCTTATCCAGAGAGACTTACAGTAGTGAGTCATTTAGCAGACTCTCTTATCCAGAGAGACTTACAGTAGTGAGTCATTTAGCAGACTCTCTTATCCAGAGAGACTTACAGTAGTGAGTCATTTAGCAGACTCTCTGATCCAGAGACTTACAGTAGTGAGTCATTTAACAGACTCTCTTATCCAGAGAGACTTACAGTAGTGAGTCATTTAACAGACTCTCTTATCCAGAGAGACTTACAGTAGTGAGTCATTTAACAGACTCTCTTATCCAGAGAGACTTACAGTAGTGAGTCATTTAACAGACTCTCTTATCCAGAGAGACTTACAGTAGTGAGTCATTTAACAGACTCTCTTATCCAGAGAGACTTACAGTAGTGAGTCATTTAGCAGACTCTCTTATCCATAGAGACTTACAGTAGTGAGTCATTTAGCAGACTCTCTTATCCATAGAGACTTACAGTAGTGAGTCATTTAGCAGACTCTCTTATCCATATAGACACACTAGTTGTGAGTCATTTAGCAGACTCTCTTATCCATAGAGACTTACAGTAGTGAGTCATTTAGCAGACTCTCTTATCCATAGAGACTTACAGTAGTGAGTCATTTAGCAGACTCTTTTATCCAGAGAGACTTACAGTAGTGAGTCTATACCAGCCCCTACACCAGCCCCCTACACCAGTCCCCTACACCAGCCCCCTACACCAGTCCCTATACCAGTCCCCTACACCAGCCCCCTACACCAGTCCCCCTACACCAGCCCCTACACCAGTCCCCTACACCAGCCCCTACACCAGCCCCTATACCAGTCCCCTAAACCAGCCCCCTACACCAGCCCCCTCCGTCAGCCCCCTCCGTCAGTCCCCCCTACACCAGTCCCTACACCAGTCCCTACACCAGTCCCCCTACACCAGCCCCTACCAGCCCCTACACCAGTCCCCTACACCAGTCCCCTACACCAGCCCCCTACACCAGTCCCCTATACATTTACATTACATTTACATTTACATTTAAGTCATTTAGCAGACGCTCTTATCCAGAGCGACTTACAACTATACCAGCCCCCTCCATCAGCCCCCTACACCAGCCCCTATACCAGCCCCCTATACCAGCCCCTATACCAGCCCCCCTACACCAGCCCCTCCATCAGCCCCCTACACCAGCCCCTACACCAGCCCCCTATACCAGCCCCTATACCAGCCCCCTATACCAGCCCCCTACACCAGCCCCTCCGTCAGCCCCTACACCCTAGTCCCCTATACCAGCCCCTACCCCCTACACCAGTCCCCTATACCAGCCCCTACACCAGTCCCCTACACCCAGCCCCCTCCGTCAGCCCCCTACACCAGCCCCCTCCGTCAGCCCCTACACCAGTCCCCTACACCAGCCCCTCCATCAGCCCCTACACCAGCCCCTATACCAGCCCCTCCGTATAGTGCCCCTAGCCCCTACACCAGCCCCCTACACCAGTCCCCTACACCAGCCCCTACACCAGTCCCCTATACCAGTCCCCTACACCAGCCCCTACACCAGTCCCCTACACCAGCCCCCTACACCAGGCCCCTACACCAGTCCCCTACACCCAGTCCCCTATACCAGTCCCCTATACCAGTCCCTATACCAGTCCCCTACACCAGACCCCTACACCAGTCCCCTACACCAGTCCCCTACACCAGTCCCCTACACCAGTCCCCTACACCAGCCCCCTACACCAGTCCCCTACACCAGCCCCTACACCAGCCCCCTACACCAGTCCCCTACACCAGCCCCTATACCAGCCCCTACACCAGTCCCTACACCAGCCCCTACACCAGTCCCCTCACACACCAGCCCCTACACCAGCCCCTACACCAGTCCCCTACACCAGCCCCTATACCAGTCCCCTACACCAGCCCCTATACCAGTCCCCTATACCAGCCCCCTACACCAGCCCCCTATACCAGTCCCCTACACCAGCCCCCTACACCAGCCCCTATACCAGCCCCCTATTCCAGCCCCCTACACCAGCCCCTCCGTCAGCCCCTACACCAGTCCCTATACCAGCCCCCTACACCAGTCCCCTATACCAGCCCCCTACGCCAGCCCCCTATACCAGCCCCTCCGTCAGCCCCCACACCAGCCCCTCCGTCAGCCCCCTACACCAGTCCCCTACACCAGCCCCCTCCATCAGCCCCCTACACCAGCCCCCTACACCAGCCCCCTACACCAGCCCCTATACCGTCACCAGCCCCTACACCAGCCCCCTACACCAGCCCCTACACCAGCCCCCTACACCAGTCCCCTACACCCCTAGTCCCTACACCAGTCCCCTACACCAGTCCCCTACACCAGTCCCCTACACCAGCCCCTACACCAGTCCCCTACACCAGCCCCCTATACCAGTCCCCTACACCAGTCCCCTATACCAGTCCCCTACACCCCCTACACCAGCCCCCTACACCAGTCCCCTACACCAGCCCCCTACACCAGTCCCCTACACCAGTCCCCTACACCAGCCCCTACACCAGCCCCCTACACCAGCCCCTACACCAGCCCCCTACACCAGTCCCCTACACCAGCCCCTACACCAGCCCCTACACCAGTCCCCTACACCAGCCCCCTACACCAGCCCCCTACACCAGCCCCCTACACCAGCCCCCTACACCAGTCCCCTACACCAGCCCCCTATACCAGTCCCCTACACCAGCCCCTATACCAGTCCCCTATACCAGCCCCCTACACCAGCCCCTATACCAGTCCCCTACACCAGCCCCTACACCAGCCCCTATACCAGTCCCCTATACCAGCCCCTATACCAGTCCCCTATACCAGTCCCCTACACCAGCCCCTACACCAGCCCCTACACCAGTCCCCTACACCAGCCCCTACACCCAGTCCCCTACACCAGTCCCCTATACCAGCCCCTATACCAGCCCCTATACCAGCCCCTATACCAGTCCCCTATACCAGTCCCTACACCAGTCCCCTACACCCAGTCCCCTACACCAGCCCCCTATACCAGTCCCAGTTTACACCAGCCCCTATACCAGCCCCTACACCAGCCCCCTATACCAGTCCAATATACCAGTCCCCTACACCAGTCCCCTATACCAGTCCCCTATACCAGCCCCTACACCAGTCCCCTATACCAGTCCCCTACACCAATCCCCTATACCAGTCCCCCTATACCAGCCCCTATACCAGTCCCCTATACCAGCCCCCCTACACCAGTCCCTACACCAGCCCCCTACACCAGCACCCTACACCAGCCCCTATACCAGCCCCTATACCAGCCCCCTACACCAGCCCCTATACCAGTCCCCTACACCAGCCCCCTACACCAGTCCCCTACACCAGCCCCCTATACCAGCCCCCTACACCAGACCCCTACACCAGTCCCTATACCAGCCCCTACACCAGTCCCCTACACCAGCCCCCTATACCAGCCCCCTAAACCAGCCCCCTATACCAGCCCCCTATACCAGTCTAATATATTTCAGCAGAGGATTTTATGCAAAGTGACTTATGAGTTATGCATGCATACACTTTCGTATGGGTGATCCCAGCAGAAATCGAACCCACAATCCTGGCTTTTACAAGTGCCATGCTCTACCAACTGAGTCACAGAGGACCATGTTCTACTAACTGAACTACGTTTGACCATGTTCTACCAACTGAGTCACAGAGGACCATGCTCTACTAACTGAACTACAGAGGATCATGTTCTACTAACTGAACTACAGAGGACCATGTTCTACTAACAACAGAGGACCATGTTCTACTAACTGAACTACAGAGGACCATGCTCTACTAACTGAACTATAGAGGACTATGTTCTACTAACTACAGAGGAACATGTTCTACTAACTGAACTACAGAGGACCATGTTCTACTAACTGAACTACATAGGTCCATGTTCTACTAACTGAACTACAGAGGACCATGTTCTACTAACTGAACTACAGAGGACCATGTTCTACTAACTGAACTACAGAGGACCATGTTCTACTAACTGAACTACAGAGGACCATGTTCTACTAACTGAACTACAGAGGACCATGTTCTACTAACTGAACTACAGAGGACCATGTTCTACTAACTGAACTACAGAGGACCATGTTCTACTAACTGAACTACAGAGGACCATGTTCTACTAACTGAACTACAGAGGACCATGTTCTACTAACTGAACTACAGAGGACCATGTTCTACTAACTGAACTACAGAGGACCATGTTCTACTAACTGAACTACAGAGGACCATGTTCTACTAACTGAACCACAGAGGACCATGTTCTACTAACTGAACTACAGAGGACCATGCTCTACTAACTGAACTACAGAGGACCATGTTCTACTAACTGAACTACAGAGGACCATATTTTACCTGAACTACAGAGGACCATGTTCTACTAACTGAACTACAGAGGACCATGTTCTACTAACTGAACTACAGAGGACCATGTTCTACTAACTGAACTACAGAGGACCATGTTCTACTAACTGAACTACAGAGGACCATGTTCTACTAACTGAACTACAGAGGACCATGTTCTACTAACTGAACTACAGAGGACCATGTTCTACTAACTGAACTACAGAGGACCATGTTCTACTAACTGAACTACAGAGGACCATGCTCTACTAACTGAACTACAGAGGACCATGTTCTACTAACTGAACTACAGAGGACCATGTTCTACTAACTGAACTACAGAGGACCATGTTCTACTAACTGAACTACAGAGGACCATGTTCTACTAACTGAACTACAGAGGACCATGTTCTACTAACTGAACTACAGAGGACCATGTTCTACTAACTGAACTACAGAGGACCATGTTCTACTAACTGAACTACAGAGGACCATGTTCTACTAACTGAACTACAGAGGACCATGTTCTACTAACTGAACTACAGAGGACCATGTTCTACTAACTGAACTACAGAGGACCATGTTCTACTAACTGAACTACAGAGGACCATGCTCTACTAACTGAACTACAGAGGACCATGTTCTACTAACTGAACTACAGAGGACCATGTTCTACTAACTGAACTACAGAGGACCATGTTCTACTAACTGAACTACAGAGGACCATGTTCTACTAACTGAACTACAGAGGACCATGTTCTACTAACTGAGCTACAGAGGACCATGCTCTACTAACTGAACTACAGAGGACCATGTTCTACTAACTGAACTTCAGAGGACCATGTTCTACTAACTGAACTACAGAGGACCATGTTCTACTAACTGAACTACAGAGGACCATGTTCTACTAACTGAACTACAGAGGACCATGTTCTACTAACTGAACTACAGAGGACCATGTTCTACTAACTGAACTACAGAGGACCATGTTCTACTAACTGAACTACAGAGGACCATGTTCTACTAACTGAACTACAGAGGACCATGTTCTACTAACTGAACTACAGAGGACCATGTTCTACTAACTGAACTACAGAGGACCATGCTCTACTAACTGAACTACAGAGGACCATGTTCTACTAACTGAACTACAGAGGACCATGTTCTACCAACTGAACTACAGAGGACCATGTTCTACTAACTAACAGAGGACCATGCTCTACTAACTGAACTACAGAGGACCATGTTCTACTAACTGAACTACAGAGGACCATGTTCTACTAACTGAACTACAGAGGACCATGTTCTACTAACTGAACTACAGAGGACCATGTTCTACTAACTGAACTACAGAGGACCATGTTCTACTAACTGAACTACAGAGGACCATGTTCTACTAACTGAACTACAGAGGACCATGTTCTACTAACTGAACTACAGAGGACCATGTTCTACTAACTGAACTACAGAGGACCATGTTCTACTAACTGAACTACAGAGGACCATGTTCTACTAACTGAACTACAGAGGACCATGTTCTACTAACTGAACTACAGAGGACCATGCTCTACTAACTGAACTACAGAGGACCATGTTCTACTAACTGAACTACAGAGGACCATGTTCTACTAACTGAACTACAGAGGACCATGTTCTACTAACTGAACTACAGAGGACCATGTTCTACTAACTGAACTACAGAGGACCATGTTCTACTAACTGAACTACAGAGGACCATGTTCTACTAACTGAACTACAGAGGACCATGTTCTACTAACTGAACTACAGAGGACCATGTTCTACTAACTGAACTACAGAGGACCATGTTCTACTAACTGAACTACAGAGGACCATGTTCTACTAACTGAACCACAGAGGACCATGTTCTACTAACTGAACTACAGAGGACCATGCTCTACTAACTGAACTACAGAGGACCATGTTCTACTAACTGAACTACAGAGGACCATGTTCTACTAACTGAACTACAGAGGACCATGCTCTACTAACTGAACTACAGAGGACCATGTTCTACTAACTGAACTACAGAGGACCATGTTCTACTAACTGAACTACAGAGGACCATGCTCTACTAACTGAACTACAGAGGACCATGTTCTACTAACTGAACTTCAGAGGACCATGTTCTACTAACTGAACTACAGAGGACCATGTTCTACTAACTGAACTACAGAGGACCATGTTCTACTAACTGAACTACAGAGGACCATGTTCTACTAACTGAACTACAGAGGACCATGTTCTACTAACTGAACTACAGAGGACCATGTTCTACTAACTGAACTACAGAGGACCATGTTCTACTAACTACAGAGGACCATGCTCTACTAACTGAACTACAGAGGACCATGTTCTACTAACTGAACTACAGAGGACCATGTTCTACTAACTGAACTACAGAGGACCATGTTCTACTAACTGAACTACAGAGGACCATGTTCTACTAACTGAACTACAGAGGACCATGTTCTACTAACTGAACTACAGAGGACCATGTTCTACTAACTGAACTACAGAGGACCATGTTCTACTAACTGAACTACAGAGGACCATGTTCTACTAACTGAACTACAGAGGACCATGTTCTACTAACTGAACTACAGAGGACCATGTTCTACTAACTGAACTACAGAGGACCATGTTCTACTAACTGAACTACAGAGGACCATGTTCTACTAACTGAACTACAGAGGACCATGTTCTACTAACTGAACTACAGAGGACCATGTTCTACTAACTGAACTACAGAGGACCATGTTCTACTAACTGAACTACAGAGGACCATGTTCTACTAACTGAACTACAGAGGACCATGTTCTACTAACTGAACTACAGAGGACCATGTTCTACCAACTACAGAGGACCATGTTCTACTAACTGAACTACAGAGGACCATGTTCTACTAACTGAACTACAGAGGACCATGTTCTACTAACTGAACTACAGAGGACCATGTTCTACTAACTGAACTACAGAGGACCATGTTCTACTAACTGAACTACAGAGGACCATGTTCTACTAACTGAACTACAGAGGACCATGTTCTACTAACTGAACTACAGAGGACCATGTTCTACTAACTGAACTACAGAGGACCATGTTCTACTAACTGAACTACAGAGGACCATGTTCTACTAACTGAACTACAGAGGACCATGTTCTACTAACTGAACTACAGAGGACCATGTTCTACTAACTGAACTACAGAGGACCATGTTCTACTAACTGAACTACAGAGGACCATGTTCTACTAACTGAACTACAGAGGACCATGTTCTACTAACTGAACTACAGAGGACCATGTTCTACTAACTGAACTACAGAGGACCATGCTCTACTAACTGAACTACAGAGGACCATGTTCTACTAACTGAACTTCAGAGGACCATGTTCTACTAACTGAACTACAGAGGACCATGTTCTACTAACTGAACTACAGAGGACCATGTTCTACTAACTGAACTACAGAGGACCATGTTCTACTAACTGAACTACAGAGGACCATGCTCTACTAACTGAACTACAGAGGACCATGTTCTACTAACTGAACTACAGAGGACCATGTTCTACTAACTGAACTACAGAGGACCATGTTCTACTAACTGAACTACAGAGGACCATGTTCTACTAACTGAACTACAGAGGACCATGTTCTACTAACTGAACTACAGAGGACCATGTTCTACTAACTGAACTTCAGAGGACCATGTTCTACTAACTGAACTCAGAGGACCATGTTCTACTAACTGAACTACAGAGGACCATGTTCTACTAACTGAACTACAGAGGACCATGTTCTACTAACTGAACTACAGAGGACCATGCTCTACTAACTGAACTACAGAGGACCATGTTCTACTAACTGAACTACAGAGGACCATGTTCTACCAACTGAACTACAGAGGACCATGTTCTACTAACTAACACAGAGGACCATGCTCTACTAACTGAACTACAGAGGACCATGTTCTACTAACTGAACTACAGAGGACCATGTTCTACTAACTGAACTACAGAGGACCATGTTCTACTAACTGAACTACAGAGGACCATGTTCTACTAACTGAACTACAGAGGACCATGTTCTACTAACTGAACTACAGAGGACCATGTTCTACTAACTGAACTACAGAGGACCATGTTCTACTAACTGAACTACAGAGGACCATGTTCTACTAACTGAACTACAGAGGACCATGTTCTACTAACTGAACTACAGAGGACCATGTTCTACTAACTGAACTACAGAGGACCATGTTCTACTAACTGAACTACAGAGGACCATGTTCTACTAACTGAACTACAGAGGACCATGTTCTACTAACTGAACTACAGAGGACCATGTTCTACTAACTGAACTACAGAGGACCATGTTCTACTAACTGAACTACAGAGGACCATGTTCTACTAACTGAACTACAGAGGACCATGTTCTACTAACTGAACTACAGAGGACCATGTTCTACTAACTGAACTACAGAGGACAATGTTCTACTAGCTGAACTACAGAGGACCATGTTCTACTAACTGAACTACAGAGGACCATGTTCTACTAACTGAACTACAGAGGACCATGTTCTACTAACTGAACTACAGAGGACCATGTTCTACTAACTGAACTACAGAGGACCATGTTCTACTAACTGAACTACAGAGGACCATGTTCTACTAACTGAACTACAGAGGACCATGTTCTACTAACTGAACTACAGAGGACCATGCTCTACTAACTGAACTACAGAGGACCATGTTCTACTAACTGAACTACAGAGGACCATGTTCTACTAACTGAACTACAGAGGACCATGTTCTACTAACTGAACTACAGAGGACCATGTTCTACTAACTGAACTACAGAGGACCATGTTCTACTAACTGAACTACAGAGGACCATGTTCTACTAACTGAACTACAGAGGACCATGTTCTACTAACTGAACTACAGAGGACCATGTTCTACTAACTGAACTACAGAGGACCATGTTCTACTAACTGAACCACAGAGGACCATGTTCTACTAACTGAACTACAGAGGACCATGTTCTACTAACTGAACTACAGAGGACCATGTTCTACTAACTGAACTACAGAGGACCATGTTCTACTAACTAACAGAGAGGACCATGTTCTACTAACTGAACTACAGAGGACCATGTTCTACTAACTGAACTACAGAGGACCATGTTCTACTAACTGAACTACAGAGGACCATGTTCTACTAACTGAACTACAGAGGACCATGTTCTACTAACTGAACTACAGAGGACCATGTTCTACTAACTGAACTACAGAGGACCATGTTCTACTAACTGAACTACAGAGGACCATGTTCTACTAACTGAACTACAGAGGACCATGCTCTACTAACTGAACTACAGAGGACCATGTTCTACTAACTGAACTACAGAGGACCATGTTCTACTAACTGAACTACAGAGGACCATGTTCTACTAACTGAACTACAGAGGACCATGTTCTACTAACTGAACTACAGAGGACCATGTTCTACTAACTGAACTACAGAGGACCATGTTCTACTAACTGAACTACAGAGGACCATGTTCTACTAACTGAACTACAGAGGACCATGTTCTACTAACTGAACTACAGAGGACCATGTTCTACTAACTGAACTACAGAGGACCATGTTCTACTAACTGAACCACAGAGGACCATGTTCTACTAACTGAACTACAGAGGACCATGCTCTACTAACTGAACTACAGAGGACCATGTTCTACTAACTGAACTTCAGAGGACCATGTTCTACTAACTGAACTACAGAGGACCATGCTCTACTAACTGAACTACAGAGGACCATGTTCTACTAACTGAACTACAGAGGACCATGTTCTACTAACTGAACTACAGAGGACCATGCTCTACTAACTGAACTACAGAGGACCATGTTCTACTAACTGAACTTCAGAGGACCATGTTCTACTAACTGAACTACAGAGGACCATGTTCTACTAACTGAACTACAGAGGACCATGTTCTACTAACTGAACTACAGAGGACCATGTTCTACTAACTGAACTACAGAGGACCATGTTCTACTAACTGAACTACAGAGGACCATGTTCTACTAACTGAACTACAGAGGACCATGTTCTACTAACTGAACTTCAGAGGACCATGTTCTACTAACTGAACTACAGAGGACCATGTTCTACTAACTGAACTACAGAGGACCATGCTCTACTAACTGAACTACAGAGGACCATGTTCTACTAACTGAACTACAGAGGACCATGTTCTACTAACTGAACTACAGAGGACCATGTTCTACTAACTAAACAGAGGACCATGCTCTACTAACTGAACTACAGAGGACCATGTTCTACTAACTGAACTACAGAGGACCATGTTCTACTAACTGAACTACAGAGGTCCATGTTCTACTAACTGAACTACAGAGGACCATGTTCTACTAACTGAACTACAGAGGACCATGTTCTACTAACTGAACTACAGAGGACCATGTTCTACTAACTGAACTACAGAGGACCATGTTCTACTAACTGAACTACAGAGGACCATGTTCTACTAACTGAACTACAGAGGACCATGTTCTACTAACTGAACTACAGAGGACCATGTTCTACTAACTACAGAGGACCATGTTCTACTAACTGAACTACAGAGGACCATGTTCTACTAACTGAACTACAGAGGACCATGTTCTACTAACTGAACTACAGAGGACCATGTTCTACTAACTGAACTACAGAGGACCATGTTCTACTAACTGAACTACAGAGGACCATGTTCTACTAACTGAACTACAGAGGACCATGTTTTACCTGAACTACAGAGGACCATGTTCTACTAACTGAACTACAGAGGACCATGTTCTACTAACTGAACTACAGAGGACCATGTTCTACTAACTGAACTACAGAGGACCATGTTCTACTAACTGAACTACAGAGGACCATGTTCTACTAACTGAACTATAGAGGACCATGTTCTACTAACTGAACTACAGAGGACCATGTTCTACTAACTGAACTACAGAGGACCATGTTCTACTAACTGAACTACAGAGGACCATGTTCTACTAACTGAACTACAGAGGACCATGTTCTACTAACTGAACTACAGAGGACCATGCTCTACTAACTGAACTACAGAGGACCATGTTCTACTAACTGAACTACAGAGGACCATGTTCTACTAACTGAACTACAGAGGACCATGTTCTACTAACTGAACTACAGAGGACCATGTTCTACTAACTGAACTACAGAGGACCATGTTCTACTAACTGAACTACAGAGGACCATGTTCTACTAACTGAACTACAGAGGACCATGTTCTACTAACTGAACTACAGAGGACCATGTTCTACTAACTGAACTACAGAGGACCATGTTCTACTAACTGAACTACAGAGGACCATGTTCTACTAACTGAACTACAGAGGACCATGTTCTACTAACTGAACTACAGAGGACCATGTTCTACTAACTGAACTACAGAGGACCATGTTCTACTAACTGAACTACAGAGGACCATGTCTACTAACTGAACTACAGAGGACCATGTTCTACTAACTGAACTACAGAGGACCATGTTCTACTAACTGAACTACAGAGGACCATGTTCTACTAACTGAACTACAGAGGACCATGTTCTACTAACTGAACTACAGAGGACCATGTTCTACTAACTGAACTACAGAGGACCATGTTCTACTAACTGAACTACAGAGGACCATGTTCTACTAACTGAACTACAGAGGACCATGTTCTACTAACTGAACTTCAGAGGACCATGTTCTACTAACTGAACTACAGAGGACCATGCTCTACTAACTGAACTACAGAGGACCATGTTCTACTAACTGAACTACAGAGGACCATGTTCTAACTGAACTACAGAGGACCATGTTCTACTAACTGAACTACAGAGGACCATGTTCTACTAACTGAACTACAGAGGACCATGTTCTACTAACTGAACTACAGAGGACCATGTTCTACTAACTGAACTACAGAGGACCATGCTCTACTAACTGAACTACAGAGGACCATGTTCTACTAACTGAACTACAGAGGACCATGTTCTACTAACTGAACTACAGAGGACCATGTTCTACTAACTGAACTACAGAGGACCATGTTCTACTAACTGAACTACAGAGGACCGTGTTCTACTAACTGAACTACAGAGGACCATGTTCTACTAACTGAACTACAGAGGACCATGTTCTACTAACTGAACTACAGAGGAAGTCTGCTGCTTGTTGAGACGTTTTTCTTTGTTCACAATAAATGTGTCAGCAAAGCTTCAATCTGGTCAACAGCATCTTGGCACCAGAACAATGTTTAATGCACTGAAGTGCCTGTTAGGACAATCTAACCCACTAGACTGTAGTGCTGGCTGGTTGCCCCCCTCCACCATCCAACTCTCCACTTCTAGTGCCAGGCACATTATCAACTACCCTTGAACATTCAGAAGCCTTTAATGGGCATTTGCATAGTTTTGGTGTCAAAAAAATTGTCCAGTTGCCTTTGTTTTTATTAAATTAATACAGACCAACTGGATAGTTGAGAGTTATATTTCTGTTCACTTCCTGCTCTGTTCTGCTCTGTTCACTTCCTCCTCTGTTCTCTTCCTGCTCTGTTCTGCTCTGTTCTCTTCCTGGTCTGTTCTGCTCTGTTCTCTTCCTGCTCTGTTCTCTTCCTGCTCTGTTCTGCTCTGTTCACTTCCTGCTCTGTTCACTTAGTCTAATTAACAGACCTTCTGTTTGTCTGTTACAGTAGTCTAATTAACAGACCTTCTGTTTGTCTGCTACAGTAGTCTAATTAACAGACCTTCTGTTTGTCTGTTACAGTAGTCTAATTAACGGTCCTTCTGTTTGTCTGCTACAGTAGTCTAATTAACGGACCTTCTGTTTGTCTGCTACAGTAGTCTAATTAACGGTCCTTCTGTTTGTCTGCTACAGTAGTCTAATTAACAGACCTTCTGTTTGTCTGCTACAGTAGTCTAATTAACGGTCCTTCTGTTTGTCTGCTGCAGTAGTCTAATTAACGGACCTTCTGTTTGTCTGCTACAGTAGTCTAATTAACGGTCCTTCTGTTTGTCTGCTACAGTAGTCTAATTAACAGACCTTCTGTTTGTCTGCTACAGTAGTCTAATTAACAGACCTTCTGTTTGTCTGTTACAGTAGTCTAATTAACGGTCCTTCTGTTTGTCTGCTACAGTAGATCTAATTAACGGTCTAGACCTTCTGGACCTTCTGTTTGTCTGCTGCAGTAGTCTAATTAACGGTCCTTCTGTTTGTCTGCTACAGTAGATCTAATTAACGGTCTAGACCTTCTGTTTGTCTGCTACAGTAGATCTAATTAACGGTCTGGACCTTCTGGACCTTCTGTTTGTCTGCTGCAGTAGTCTAATTAACGGTCCTTCTGTTTGTCTGCTACAGTAGATCTAATTAACGGTCTAGACCTTCTGTTTGTCTGCTACAGTAGTCTAATTAACGGTCCTTCTGTTTGTCTGCTACAGTAGTCTAATTAACGGTCCTTCTGTTTGTCTGCTGCAGTAGGTCTAATTAACAGTCTAGACCTTCTGTTTGTCTGCTACAGTAGTCTAATTAACAGTCTAGACCTTCTGTTTGTCTGCTGCAGTAGTCTAATTAACGGTCCTTCTGTTTGTCTGCTACAGTAGTCTAATTAACAGTCTAGACCTTCTGTTTGTCTGCTACAGTAGTCTAATTAACGACCTTCTGTTTGTCTGCTACGTTCTGTTTGTCTGCTACAGTAGTCTAATTAACGGTTGTTCTGTTTGTCTGCTACAGTAGTCTAATTAAGTTTGTCTGCTGCAGTAGTCTACGGACCTTCTGTTTGTCTGCTACAGTAGTCTAATTAACAGTCTAGACCTTCTGTTTGTCTGCTTCTGTTTGTCTGCTGCACAGTAGTCTAATTAACGGTCCTTCTGTTTGTCTGCTAGTAGTCAGTAGTCTAATTAACAGTCTAGACCTTCTGTTTGTCTGCTGCATACAGTAGTCTAATTAACGGTCCTTCTGTTTGTCTGCTACAGTAGTCTAATTAACGGTCCTTCTGTTTGTCTGCTACAGTAGTCTAATTAACTAATTAACAGTCTAGTCCTTCTGTTTGTCTGCTACAGTAGTCTAATTAACGGTCTGCTACAGTAGTCTAATTAACCTTCTGTTTGTCTGCTACAGTAGATCTAATTAACGGACCTTCTGTTTGTCTGCTGCAGTAGGTCTAATTAACGGTCCTTCTGTTTGTCTGCTACAGTAGTCTAATTAACAGTCTAGACCTTCTGTTTGTCTGCTACAGTAGTCTAATTAACGGTCCTTCTGTTTGTCTGCTACAGTAGTCTAATTAACGGTCCTTCTGTTTGTCTGCTACAGTAGTCTAATTAACGGTCCTTCTGTTTGTCTGCTACAGTAGTCTAATTAACGGTCTAGACCTTCTGTTTGTCTGCTACAGTAGTCTAATTAACGGACCTTCTGTTTGTCTGCTACAGTAGGTCTAATTAACAGTCTAGACCTTCTGTTTGTCTGCTGCAGTAGGTCTAATTAACAGTCTAGACCTTCTGTTTGTCTGCTGCAGTAGGTCTAATTAACAGTCTAGACCTTCTGTTTGTCTGCTGCAGTAGGTCTAATTAACAGTCTAGACCTTCTGTTTGTCTGCTACAGTAGGTCTAATTAACAGTCTAGACCTTCTGTTTGTCTGCTGCAGTAGGTCTAATTAACAGTCTAGACCTTCTGTTTGTCTGCTACAGTAGTCTAATTTCCTCAATGTTTCCACCCCAATCCAGGATCAGATAATTACCTTAATCTCCGTCCCTATCTGTGTTTTCTCCGGATTTTAATTAGTTTTAATGGGCTCGGGAGGTTGAAGATGTCTGAGGTGGTGGAGGAGAGGAGGATGAGGTGAAGGAATATAGGGACCCTGCTTTATGACAGGGCATCAGGGTGACACTTATGTCCTTTCCTCCTCCCCTGTCCTCCTCTCCTCCAGGCACTCTGTGTCTCTGCTGACATTATATTTGATTCCCAAATGGCCCCCTTTTTCCCTACGTAGTGCACTACGTTTTGAGCAGGGTCCTTAGGGCTTTGGTCTAAAGTAGGGTCCTTTGTAAGGAATAGGGTCGAATACAAACATTGTAGCTATTCCGCAAGGCAATCAAACAAGCTAAGTGTCAGTATAGAGACAAAGTAGAGTCGCATTTCAACGGCTCAGACACGAGAGGTATGTGGCAGGGTCACGGACCTGGATGTCTTGCTCCCAGACAGACTAAACAACTTCTTTGCTCTCTTTGAAGACAATACAGTGCCACTGAAACATTTAAAAGCGTTAACCCTCACAAGGCTGCAGGCCCAGACGGCATCCTAAGCCGCGCCCTCAGAGCATGCACAGACCAGCTGGCTGGTGTGTTTACAGACATATTCAATCAATCCCTATACCAGTCTGCTGTTCCCACATGCTTCAAGAGGGCCACCATTGTTCCTGTTCCCAAGAAAGCTAAGGTAACTGAGCGAAACGACTACCGCCCCGTAGCACTCACTTCCGTCATCATGAAGTGCTTTGAGAGACTAATCAAGGACAATATCTCCTCCACCCGACCTGAAACCCTAGACCCGCCCCAATAGTTCCACAGATGACACAACCGCAACCACACTGCACACTGCCCCATCCCATCTGGACAAGAGGAATACCTATGTGAGAATGCTGTTCATTGACTACAGCTCAGCATTTAACACCATAGTACCCTCCAAACTCGTCATCAAGCTCGAGACGCTGAGTCTCGACACCGCCCTGTGCAACTGGGTACTGGACTTCCTGACGGGCCGCCCCCAGGTGGTGAGGGTAGGTAACAACATCTCCACCCCACTGATCCTCAACACTGGGGCCCCACAAGGGTGCATTCTGAGCCCTCTCCCTGTTCACCCACGACTGCATGGCCATGCACGCCTCCAACTCAATCATCAAGTTTGCAGACGACACTACCGTGGTAGGCTTGATTACCAACAATGACGAGACGGCCTACAGGGACGAGGTGAGGGCCCTCGGAGTGTGGTGTCAGGAAAATAACCTCACACTCAACGTCAACAAAACAAAGGAGATGATCGTGGACTTCAGGAAACAGCAGAGGGAGCACCCCCCTATCCACATCGACAGGACAGTAGTGGAGAGGGTAGTAAGTTTTAAGTTCCTCAGCGTACACATCACGGACAAACTGAATTGGTCCATCCACACAGACAGCGTCGTGAAGAAGGCGCAGTAGCACCTCTTCAACCTCAGGAGGCTGAAGAAATTCGGCTTGTCACCAAAAGCACTCACAAACTTCTACAGATGCACAATCCAGAGCATCCTGTCTGGCTGTATCACCGCCTGGTACGGCAACTGCTCCGCCCTCAACCGTAAGGCTCTCCAGAGGGTAGTGAGGTCTGCACAACGCATCACCGGGGGCAAACTACCTTCCCTCCAGGACACCTACACCACCCGATGTCACAGGATGGCCATAAAGATCATCAAGGACAACAACCACCCGAGCCACTGCCTGTTCACCCCGCTATCATTCAGAAGGCGAGGTCAGTACAGGTGCATCAAAGCAGGAACCGAGAGACTGAAAAACAGCTTCTATCTCAAGGCCATCAGACTGTTAAACAGCCACCACTAACATTGAGTGGCTGCTGCCAACACACTGACTCAACTCCAGACACTTTAATAATGGAAAAATTGATGTAATTATTTTTATTACTAGCCACTTTAAACAATGCTACTTAATATAATGTTTACATACCCTACATTACTCATCTCCTATGTATATACTGTTCTCGATACCATCTACTGCATCTTGCCTATGCCGTTCTGTACCATCACTCATTCATATATCTTTATGTACATATTCTTTATCCCTTTACACTTGTGTATATAAGGAAGTAGTTGTGGAATTGTTAGGTTAGATATTACTGCATTGTTGGAACTAGAAGCACAAGCATTTCACTACACGCGCATTAACATCTGATAACCATGTGTATGTGACAAATAACATTTGATTTGATTTGAGACAGGCCCTCTGTGTCTCTGCTGACATATGTGATTCCCAAATGGCACCTTTTACCTACGTAGTGCACTACTTTTGACCAGGGCCCATAGGGCTTTGGTCTGAAGTAGTGTACTGCGTAAGGAATAGACAAACACATCCTTTGTCTTCATGGAATGTGAGCCTGTGTTGTTACAGAGGCCCCTCTGGACAGTATCGATCTCCCTACTGGGGAAGAGAGAGGCCTCTGGACAGTATCGATCTCCCTACTGTGGAAGAGAGAGGCCTCTGGACAGTATCGATCTCCCTACTGTGGAAGAGAGAGGTCTCTGGACAGTATCGATCTCCCTACTGTGGAAGAGAGAGGCCTCTGGACAGTATCGATCTCCCTACTGTGGAAGAGAGAGGTCTCTGGACAGTATCGATCTCCCTACTGTGGAAGAGAGAGGCCTCTGGACAGTATCGATCTCCCTACTGGGGAAGAGAGAGGTCTCTGGACAGTATCGATCTCCCTACTGGGGAAGAGAGAGGCCTCTGGACAGTATCGATCTCCCTACTGGGGAAGAGAGAGACCTCTGGACAGTATCGATCTCCCTACTGTGGAAGAGAGAGGTCTCTGGACAGTATCGATCTCCCTACTGGGGAAGAGAGAGGCCTCTGGACAGTATCGATCTCCCTACTGGGGAAGAGAGAGGTCTCTGGACAGTATCAATCTCCCTACTGGGGAAGAGAGGCCTCTGGACAGTATTGATCTCCCTACTGGGGAAGAGAGAGGTCTCTGGACAGTATCGATCTCCCTACTGGGGAAGAGAGAGACCTCTAGACAGTATCGATCTCCCTACTGGGGAAGAGAGAGACCTCTGGACAGTATCGATCTCCCTACTGGGGAAGAGAGGTCTCTGAACAGTATCGATCTCCCCACCGGGGTAAAGAGAGACCTCTGAACAGTATCGATCTCCCTACTGGGGAAGAGAGAGGTCGCTGGACAGTATCGATCTCCCTACTGGGGAAGAGAGAGGTCTCTGGACAGTATCGATCTCCCTACTGGGGAAGAGAGAGACCTCTGGACAGTATCGATCTCCTTACTGGGGAAGAGAGAGGCCTCTGGACAGTATCGATCTCCTTACTGGGGAAGAGAGAGGCCTCTGGACAGTATCGATCTCCCTACTGGGGAAGAGAGAGGCCTCTGGACAGTATCGATCTCCTTACTGGGGAAGAGAGAGGCCTCTGGACAGTATCGATCTCCTTACTGGGGAGAGAGGCCTCTGGACAGTATCGATCTCCCTACTGGGGAAGAGAGAGGCCGCTGGACAGTATCGATCTCCCTACTGGGGAAGAGAGAGGCCTCTGGACAGTATCGATCTCCTTACTGGGGAAGAGAGGCCTCTGGACAGTATCGATCTCCCTACTGGGGAAGAGAGAGGCCTCTGGACAGTATCGATCTCCCTACTGGGGAAGAGAGAGGTCTCTGGACAGTATCGATCTCCCTACTGGGGAAGAGAGAGGCCTCTGGACAGTATCGATCTCCCTACTGGGGAAGAGAGAGGTCTCTGGACAGTATCGATCTCCCGACTGGGGAAGAGAGAGACCTCTGGACAGTATCGATCTCCCTACTGGGGAAGAGAGAGGTCTCTGGACAGTATCGATCTCCCTACTGGGGAAGAGAGGGCCTCTGGACAGTATCGATCTCCCTACTGGGGAAGAGAGAGGCCTCTGGACAGTATCGATCTCCCTACTGGGGAAGAGAGAGACCTCTGGACAGTATCGATCTCCCTACTGGGGAAGAGAGAGGTCTCTGGACAGTATCGATCTCCTTACTGGGGAAGAGAGAGGTCGCTGGACAGTATCGATCTCCCTACTGGGGAAGAGAGAGACCTCTGGACAGTATCGATCTCCCTACTGGGGAAGAGAGAGACCTCTGGACAGTATCGATCTCCCGACTGGGGAAGAGAGAGTCTCTGGACAGTATCGATCTTCCTACTGGGGAAGAGAGAGACCTCTGGACAGTATCGATCTCCCTACTGGGGAAGAGAGGTCTCTGGACAGTATCGATCTCCCTACTGGGGAAGAGAGAGGCCTCTGGACAGTATCGATCTCCCTACTGGGGAAGAGAGAGGCCTCTGGACAGTATCGATCTCCCTACTGGGGAAGAGAGAGGCCTCTGGACAGTATCGATCTCCCTACTGTGGAAGAGAGAGGTCTCTGGACAGTATCGATCTCCCTACTGGGGAAGAGAGAGGTCTCTGGACAGTATCGATCTCCCTACTGGGGAAGAGAGAGGTCTCTGGACAGTATCGATCTCCCTACTGGGGAAGAGAGAGGTCTCTGGACAGTATCGATCTCCCTACTGGGGAAGAGAGAGGCCTCTGGACAGTATCGATCTCCCTACTGGGGAAGAGAGAGGCCTCTGGACAGTATCGATCTCCCTACTGGGGAAGAGAGAGGTCTCTGGACAGTATCGATCTCCCTACTGGGGAAGAGAGAGGTCTCTGGACAGTATCGATCTCCCTACTGGGGAAGAGAGAGGCCTCTGGACAGTATCGATCTCCCTACTGGGGAAGAGAGAGGTCTCTGGACAGTATCGATCTCCCTACTGGGGAAGAGAGAGACCTCTGGACAGTATCGATCTCCCTACTGGGGAAGAGAGAGGTCTCTGGACAGTATCGATCTCCCTACTGGGGAAGAGAGAGGCCTCTGGACAGTATCGATCTCCCTACTGGGGAAGAGAGAGGCCTCTGGACAGTATCGATCTCCCTACTGGGGAAGAGAGAGACCTCTGGACAGTATCGATCTCCCTACTGGGGAAGAGAGAGGTCTCTGGACAGTATCGATCTCCTTACTGGGGAAGAGAGAGGTCGCTGGACAGTATCGATCTCCCTACTGGGGAAGAGAGAGACCTCTGGACAGTATCGATCTCCCTACTGGGGAAGAGAGAGACCTCTGGACAGTATCGATCTCCCGACTGGGGAAGAGAGAGGTCTCTGGACAGTATCGATCTTCCTACTGGGGAAGAGAGAGACCTCTGGACAGTATCGATCTCCCTACTGGGGAAGAGAGAGGTCTCTGGACAGTATCGATCTCCCTACTGGGGAAGAGAGAGGCCTCTGGACAGTATCGATCTCCCTACTGGGGAAGAGAGTGGCCTCTGGACAGTATCGATCTCCCTACTGGGGAAGAGAGAGGCCTCTGGACAGTATCGATCTCCCTACTGGGGAAGAGAGGTCTCTGGACAGTATCGATCTCCCTACTGGGGAAGAGAGGTCTCTGGACAGTATCGATCTCCCTACTGGGGAAGAGAGAGGTCTCTGGACAGTATCGATCTCCCTACTGGGGAAGAGAGTGGTCTCTGGACAGTATCGATCTCCCTACTGGGGAAGAGAGAGGCCTCTGGACAGTATCGATCTCCCTAATGGGGAAGAGAGTGGCCTCTGGACAGTATCGATCTCCCTACTGGGGAAGAGAGAGGTCTCTGGACAGTATCGATCTCCCTACTGGGGAAGAGAGAGTCTCTGGACAGTATCGATCTCCCTACTGGGGAAGAGAGAGGTCTCTGGACAGTATCGATCTCCCTACTGGGGAAGAGAGAGGTCTCTGGACAGTATCGATCTCCCTACTGGGGAAGAGAGAGGTCTCTGGACAGTATCGATCTCCCTACTGGGGAAGAGAGAGACCTCTGGACAGTATCGATCTCCCTACTGGGGAAGAGAGAGGCCTCTGGACAGTATCGATCTCCCTACTGGGGAAGAGAGAGGTCTCTGGACAGTATCGATCTCCCTCCTGGGGAAGAGAGAGGTCTCTGGACAGTATCGATCTCCCAACTGGGGAAGAGAGTGGCCTCTGGACAGTATCGATCTCCCTACTGGGGAAGAGAAGGAGACATGATGAGGGGAAGGGAGGGGCACAGGGCACATGCATGTTCACTTCTTTCATGGTTAAGGAAACTCGCTTAGTATGCATGGAAGTACACAAAGCCAACACACACATGTACACATAGACATGCACCCTCAAGCCCAGGGGTCCTTCAGTGACAATAAAATAAAATTCCAGCTCTGCTTTTTCATATAACAGTCCACCAGGGATTTGGTAGTTAAAACATTAAAACACAGACAGAAGTTCTGGACGATCGACCGTCTTGCCCTATATCTTTGGGGTGGGGGGGGGGGGGGGATTGAGGGCAGATATTTATATTTACGAGATCCAGTTGTTGTAATTGCCTGTTTGAAATGGGGGCAGGGTGTGTTTTGGGATGAGAGAAGGGTGGATCATCCTGAAGTGTGTGATTTACTATCGGTGTCAAGGCCTGAGGCACGAACCTCCCCTCTGTTTCTAGTATGGAGCAATCTCTTCTCTTGCTTTAGGCCCTGGCCTGCATATAAAATCTCCGCTGCAGAGAGGGAGAGGAGAGGAGGAGTTCTCTGTGCAAGGCAGCCTTCTGATAGAACAGGGTCGTCCATGTTAATAGGAATCTGAAAAACAGCCTGGCTTCGAGCTCCTCTGAGACCCTGTGTGTCCGAAATGGCACCGTATTCCCTACATAGTGCACCCTATTCCCTTCATAGTGCACCCTATTCCCTTCATAGTGCACCCTATTCCCTTCATAGTGCACCCTATTCCCTTCATAGTGCACCCTATTCCCTTCATAGGGCACCCTATTCCCTTCATAGGGCACCCTATTCCCTTCATAGTGCACCCTATTCCCTTCATAGTGCACCCTATTCCCTTCATAGTGCACCCTATTCCCTTCATAGTGCACCCTATTCCCTTCATAGGGCACCCTATTCCCTTCATAGTGCACCCTATTCCCTTCATAGTGCACCCTATTCCCTTCATAGTGCACCCTATTCCCTTCATAGGGCACCCTATTCCCTTCATAGTGCACCCTATTCCCTTCATAGTGCACCCTATTCCCTTCATAGTGCACCCTATTCCCTTCATAGTGCACCCTATTCCCTTCATAGTGCACTACCTATTCCCTTCATAGTGCACCCTATTCCCTTCATAGTGCACCCTATTCCCTTCATAGTGCACCCTATTCCCTTCATAGTGCACCCTATTCCCTTCATAGGGCACCCTATTCCCTTCATAGTGCACTACCTATTCCCTTCATAGTGCACCCTATTCCCTTCATAGTGCACCCTATTCCCTTCATAGTGCACCCTATTCCCTTCATAGGGCACCCTATTCCCTTCATAGTGCACCCTATTGCCTTCATTGTGCACCCTATTCCCTACATAGTGCACCCTATTGCTTACATAGTGCACCCTATTCCCTTCATAGTGCACCCTATTCCCTTCATAGTGCACCCTATTCCCTTCATAGTGCACCCTATTCCCTTCATAGGGCACCCTATTCCCTTCATAGTGCACCCTATTCCCTTCATAGTGCACCCACAGGCTCACATTCGTAGTAGTTTGTAGTGCCCTATATGTAGGGAATAAGGTGCCATTTGTAGTGCCCTATATGTAGGGAATAAGGTGTCATATGTAGTGCCCTATATGTAGGGAATAAGGTGCCATATGTAGTGCCCTATATGTAGGGAATAAGGTGCCATTTGTAGTGCCTTATATGTAGGGAATAAGGGGCCATTTGTAGTGCCCTATATGTAGGGAAAAGGGGCCATTTGTAGTGCCCCATATGTAGGGAATAAGGTGTCATGTGTAGTGCCCTATATGTAGGGAATAAGGTGCCATTTGTAGTGCCCTATATGTAGGGAATAAGGTGACATTTGTAGTGCCCTATATGTAGGGAAAAGGGGCCATTTGTAGTGCCCTATATGTAGGGAAAAGGGGCCATTTGTAGTGCCCTATATGTAGGGAATACGGTGTCATATGTAGTGCCCTATATGTAGGGAATACGGTGTCATATGTAGTGCCTTATATGTAGGGAATAAGGGGCCATTTGTAGTGCCCTATATGTAGGGAAAAGGGGCCATTTGTAGTGCCCCATATGTAGGGAATAAGGTGTCATGTGTAGTGCCCTATATGTAGGGAATAAGGTGCCATTTGTAGTGCCCTATATGTAGGGAATAAGGTGACATTTGTAGTGCCCTATATGTAGGGAATAAGGTGCCATTTGCGACGCAGGCAGAGAGACAAATCGACGTTTATTTGTCACGTGCGCCGAATACAACAGGTGTAGTAGACCTCACAGTGAAATGCTGAATACAACCGGTGTAGTAGACCTCACAGTGAAATGCTGAATACAACAGGTAGACCTTACAGTGAAATGCTGAATACAACAGGTGTAGTAGACCGTACAGTGAAATGCTGAATACAACAGGTGTAGTAGACCTTACAGTGAAATGCTGAATACAACAGGTGTAGTAGACCTTACAGTGAAATGCTGAATACAACAGGTGTAGTAAACCTTACAGTGAAATGCTGAATACAACAGGTGTAGTAGACATTACAGTGAAATGCTGAATACAACAGGTGTATTAGACCTTACAGTGAAATGCTAAATACAACCGGTGTAGTAGACCTGACAGTGAAATGCTGAATACAACAGGTGTAGTAGACCTTACAGTGAAATGCTGAATACAACAGGTGTAGTAGACCTTACAGTGAAATGCTGAATGCAACAGGTGTAGGTAGACCTTACAGTGAAATGCTGAATACAACAGGTAGACCTCACAGTGAAATGCTGAATACAACAGGTAGACCTCACAGTGAAATGCTGAATACAACAGGTAGACCTCACAGTGAAATGCTGAATACAACAGGTAGACCTCACAGTGAAATGCTGAATACAACAGGTAGACCTTACAGTGAAATGCTGAATACAACAGGTGTAGGTAGACCTTACAGTGAAATGCTGAATACAACAGGTGTAGGTAGACCTTACAGTGAAATGCTGAATACAACAGGTGTAGGTAGACCTCACAGTGAAATGCTGAATACAACAGGTGTAGTAGACCTGACAGTGAAATGCTGAATACAACAGGTGTAGTAGACCTTACAGTGAAATGCTGAATACAACAGGTGTAGTAGACCTTACAGTGAAATGCTGAATGCAACAGGTGTAGGTAGACCTTACAGTGAAATGCTGAATACAACAGGTAGACCTCACAGTGAAATGCTGAATACAACAGGTAGACCTCACAGTGAAATGCTGAATACAACAGGTGTAGTAGACCTTACAGTGAAATGCTGAATACAACAGATATAGTAGACCTTACAGTGAAATGCTGAATACAACAGGTGTAGTAGACCTCACAGTGAAATGCTGAATACAACAGGTGTAGTAGACCTCACAGTGAAATGCTGAATACAACAGGTGAAGTAGACCTTACAGTGAAATGCTGAATACAACAGGTGTAGTAGACCTTACAGTGAAATGCTGAATACAACAGGTGTAGTAGACCTCACAGTGAAATGCTGAATACAACAGGTGTAGTAGACCTTACAGTGAAATGCTGAATACAACAGGTGTAGTAGACCTCACAGTGAAATGCTGAATACAACAGGTGTAGTAGACCTTACAGTGAAATGCTGAATACAACCGGTGTAGTAGACCTTACAGTGAAATGCTGAATACAACAGGTGTAGTAGACCTTACAGTGAAATGCTGAATACAACAGGTGTAGTAGACCTTACAGTGAAATGCTGAATACAACAGGTAGACCTCACAGTGAAATGCTGAATACAACAGGTGTAGTAGACCTTACAGTGAAATGCTGAATACAACAGGTAGACCTCACAGTGAAATGCTGAATACAACAGGTGTAGTAGACCTCACAGTGAAATGCTGAATACAACAGGTGTAGTAGACCTTACAGTGAAATGCTGAATACAACAGGTGTAGTAGACCTCACAGTGAAATGCTGAATACAACAGGTGTAGTAGACCTTACAGTGAAATGCTGAATACAACAGGTGTAGTAGACCTCACAGTGAAATGCTGAATACAACAGGTGTAGTAGACCTTACAGTGAAATGCTGAATACAACAGGTGTAGTAGACCTTACAGTGAAATGCTGAATACAACAGGTATAGTAGACCTTACAGTGAAATGCTGAATACAACAGGTAGACCTCACAGTGAAATGCTGAATACAACAGGTAGACCTCACAGTGAAATGCTGAATACAACAGGTGTAGTAGACCTTACAGTGAAATGCTGAATACAACAGGTATAGTAGACCTTACAGTGAAATGCTGAATACAACAGGTAGACCTCACAGTGAAATGCTGAATACAACAGGTGTAGTAGACCTTACAGTGAAATGCTGAATACAACAGGTATAGTAGACCTTACAGTGAAATGCTGAATACAACAGGTAGACCTCACAGTGAAATGCTGAATACAACAGGTAGACCTCACAGTGAAATGCTGAATACAACAGGTGTAGTAGACCTTACAGTGAAATGCTGAATACAACAGGTGTAGTAGACCTCACAGTGAAATGCTGAATACAACAGGTGTAGTAGACCTTACAGTGAAATGCTGAATACAACAGGTGTAGTAGACCTTACAGTGAAATGCCTAATACAACAGGTGTAGTAGACCTTACAGTGAAATGCTGAATACAACAGGTGTAGTAGACCTTACAGTGAAATGCTGAATAGAACAGGTGTAGTAGACCTTACAGTGAAATGCTGAATACAACAGGTGTAGTAGACCTCACAGTGAAATGCTGAATACAACAGGTGTAGTAGACCTTACAGTGAAATGCTGAATACAACAGGTGTAGTAGACCTTACAGTGAAATGCTGAATACAACAGGTGTAGTAGACCTCACAGTGAAATGCTGAATACAACAGGTGTAGTAGACCTTACAGTGAAATGCTGAATACAACAGGTGTAGTAGACCTTACAGTGAAATGCTGAATACAACAGGTGTAGTAGACCTCACAGTGAAATGCTGAATACAACAGGTGTAGTAGACCTTACAGTGAAATGCTGAATACAACAGGTGTAGTAGACCTTACAGTGAAATTCTTACTTACAGGCCAATACAATAGCAAAAAAAAGGTAGTAGGTGAACAATAGGTAAGTAAAGAAATAAAACAACAGTAAATAGACTAAAGAGGCTATATACAGTAGAGAGGTTATATACAGTAGAGGTTATATACAGTAGAGGTTATATACAGTAGAGAGGTTATATACAGTAGAGGCTATATACAGTAGAGGCTATATACAGTAGAGAGGCTATATACAGTAGAGAGGCTATATACAGTAGAGAGGCTATATACAGTAGAGAGGCTATATACAGTAGAGAGGCTATATACAGTAGAGAGGCTATATACAGTAGAGAGGCTATATACAGTAGAGGCTATATACAGTAGAGAGGCTATATACAGTAGAGAGGCTATATACAGTAGAGAGGTTATATACAGTAGAGGCTATATACAGTAGAGGCTATATACAGTAGAGGCTATATACAGTAGAGAGGTTATATACAGTAGAGTGGAGAGGCTATATACAGTAGAGAGGTTATATACAGTAGAGGCTATATACAGTAGAGGCTATATACAGTAGAGGCTATATACAGTAGAGAGGTTATATACAGTAGAGAGGCTATATACAGTAGAGAGGCTATATACAGTAGAGAGGCTATATACAGTAGAGGTTATATACAGTAGAGAGGTTATATACAGTAGAGAGGCTATATACAGTAGAGAGGTTATATACAGTAGAGAGGCTATATACAGTAGTGAGGCTATATACAGTAGAGGCTATATACAGTAGAGGCTATATACAGTAGAGATACTATATACAGTAGAGAGGCTATATACAGTAGAGGTTATATACAGTAGAGAGGTTATATACAGTAGAGAGGCTATATACAGTAGAGAGGCTATATACAGTAGAGAGGCTATATACAGTAGAGAGGCTATATACAGTAGAGAGGCTATATACAGTAGAGATACTATATACAGTAGAGAGGCTATATACAGTAGAGATACTATATACAGTAGAGAGGCTATATACAGTAGAGGTTATATACAGTAGAGAGGTTATATACAGTAGAGATACTATATACAGTAGAGAGGTTATATACAGTAGAGAGGCTATATACAGTAGTGAGGCTATATACAGTAGAGGCTATATACAGTAGAGGCTATATACAGTAGAGAGGCTATATACAGTAGAGAGGCTCTATACAGTAGAGAGGCTATACACAGTAGAGAAGCTACATACAGTAGAGAAGCTACATACAGTCGAGAGACTATATACAGTAGAGAGGCTATATACAGTAGAGAGGCTCTATACAGTAGAGAGGCTATAACAGTAGAGAAGCTACATACAGTAGAGAAGCTACATACAGTCGAGAGACTATATACAGTAGAGAGGCTATATACAGTAGAGAGGCTATATACAGTAGAGGCTATATATAGTAGAGAGGCTTTATACAGTAGAGAGACTATATACAGTAGAGAGGCTATATACAGTAGAGGGGCTATATACAGTAGAGAGGCTATAGACAGTAGAGAGGCTATATACAGTAGAGAGGCTATAGACAGTAGAGAGGCTATAGACAGTAGAGAGGCTATATACAGTAGAGGATACATACAGTAGAGAGGCTATATACAGTAGAGAGGCTATAAAAGTAGCGAGGCTATATACAGTAGAGGCTATTTACAGTAGAGGCTATATATTAGTAGAGAGGCTATATACAGTAGAGAGGCTATATACAGTAGAGAGGCTATATACAGTAGAGCGGCTACATACAGTAGAGAGGCTATATACAGTAGAGAGGCTCTATACAGCAGCATGGCTATATACAGTAGAGAGGCTATATACAGTAGAGAGGCTATATACAGTAGAGAGGTTATATACAGTAGAGAGGCTATATACAGTAGAGGCTATATACTAGTAGAGGCTATATACAGTAGAGAAAGTATATACAGTAGAGAGGCTATATACAGTAGAGAGGCTATATACAGTAGAGAGGTTATATACAGTAGAGAGGCTAAATACAGTAGAGAGGCTATATACAGTAGAGGCTATATACTAGTAGAGGCTATATACAGTAGAGAAGTTATATACAGTAGAGAGGCTATATACAGTAGAGAGGCTATATACAGTAGAGAAGTTATATACAGTAGAGAGGCTATATACAGTAGAGAGGCTATACACAGTAGAGGCTATAAACAGTAGAGAGGCTATATACAGTAGAGAGGCTATATACAGTAGAGAGGCTACATACAGTAGAGAAGTTATATACAGTAGAGAGGCTATATACAGTAGAGAGGCTATACACAGTAGAGAGGCTATATACAGTAGAGAGGCTATATACAGTAGAGAGGCTACATACAGTAGAGAGGCTATATACAGTAGAGAGGCTACATACAGTAGAGAAGTTATATACAGTAGAGAGGCTATATACAGTAGAGAGGCTATACACAGTAGAGGCTATAAACAGTAGAGAGTCTATATACAGTAGAGAGGCTATATACAGTAGAGAGGCTATAAACAGTAGAGAGGTTATATACAGTAGAGAGGCTATATACAGTAGAGAGGCTATACACCGTAGAGGCTATATACAGTAGAGAGGCTATAAACAGTAGAGAGGCTATATACACTAGAGAGGCTACATACAGACACCGGTTAGTCAGGCTGATTGAGGTAGTATGTACATGTAGATATGATTAAAGTGACTGTGCAGATATGATGAACAGAGAGTAGCAGCAGCAAATCGTTGGGCTTGTAAAGTCTATCCATCTCTTGGTATTTTCTTTTGTCCTTTTCTTGAATAAATGCTGGTGCTTTGCTCACTGTGTGTATTGAATGGTTTTAGACTTATCTTAACGTGGTCCTTCTGTAGCTCAGTTGGTAGAGCATGGCGCTTGTAATGCCAGGGTAGTGGGTTCGATTCCCGGGACCACCCATACGTAGAATGTATGCACACATGACTGACTGTAAGTCGCTTTGGATAAAAGCGTCTGCTAAATGGCATATATATATATATTAACATCTCATAAAAATTGATGATTTACTCCTATCCACTCTCCTAGCTGAATTAAAGAAGCTAAAGTTAAACTTTCAAAGTAAGAGCTCTGTGTTCCACAGGAAGAGTAAATATTGGACGGTTGATCCGTGACCCTGTTGTAACGCCCTCGTTGCATTGCTGCCTTTGTAGGTGAGACTTTTAGTCGTAGATGAACAACAGCACCACCTAGTGTCACAGCGATCATACTGCAGGTCCAAATTCAAACAGTGAGATGTTATGACTTTCGAGGACAGTGAAGCTCCATCCCTGAGTTACACAGACAATTTTTTTCAATTCACCTTTCCTCGATTCCTCACTTCCACTTCTTCACATCCTTCTCAAAACCTATTGGATAAGAATGTCTGAGAGGAGGATCCTTATACCCTCTCCTTCAATACAATTGAGAAGGAGGCGAGGAGATGTGGAGCCAGGAATCAAGGTAAGACTATTTTTTAGATAAAGACATTGAATTCTGTTTCGCTGGTGTACAGCCGTAGAATTGAAAAGAGCTAATGGTAAAACTTGTTTTTGCAAATGCCTTCCCAAAGCTTCCTTAACCTGTCTTTCCCCCCCCAGTGATTGACATCAAGATGGACAAACCGCAGGAGCCTCCGACCACTGAAGGCGGGTGCTCCTGTTGATCCTGATTGGAAGTGTTCATCTCCACCCCTTTGCTTGTGTCACTTCCTATTGGTTAGCCTCCACTTGAGTTTTCAGATTAGAATCTGGTCTTTTCATTTAAATATTGGTTATCAGTTGGAAACGATCGTTACACACGTAAAAAAAACACTCTACTTTATTAACAAATAATGCCAAAAGAAAAGTCTTTAAAATTATTACAATGATCATAATCATGAACAAAAAATATCCCTTAACCACATAAATGTAATATACTTGTTTTGGTAAAAGTAGAATGGAACGTTTTCTTTTTTTTCCTTTTTGTATTTTTGTAATGTTAAAGAAATAAAAAAGACACAGACAACCCAAATTCTCCTCTTGGTTAGAGGCTCAAACGGCATCCTGTTGTTCCCTATATAGTGCACAAATAAAGCCCTGGTAAGTGCACTCTGAAGGGAATAGGGTGTCACTGTGATGGAAGGAAAGAGATGAATTGGAACACGCCATCTCTAATGGCTAGAGAGGGCAAACTGACCAGTAACTTTTCACTGAATATCTAATGCATGCATGCCAATTATTATTATTATTTTATATATTGTATTTTTTTTTAGGTTGGCTTATTAATGTGCTGTCTGCTGATGTACACCGTTTGGATATGAAAATGCTCTTAACCAACACGTGTTCACTCATTTATTTTCGTCTTCACAAAATGCTGTGATTGAAGCTGGGTTTTAATAGTGTGTTTGTGTGTTTGTGTGAATGTACGCTTTCTATATGAGATACTGTAGAATGCAACCATCCACTGAGGGCAGCTGCCAAGCTGAGTCCTCACAGGGGACCCATGTTCTAGCTGGTTATCACAACTGTAGAGGGGCTTGGGTTTGCCGCGTCACTCCTCCTTGCTGCTGTTGTTGCGACTGCACTGTGTCATACTATCTACTATGGTATTGTGGTTAGGTGTTTGTCCCAAAGAGCACCCTACTCCTTATACAGTGGACTACTTTGGACCAGGCCAAAACAGGGAATAGAGCAGAGTGGACAGAAGATTGGTAGCAGAAAGCTTACCCCTCGCCTCCTAAACAGTAACTCAAATAAAATAAAATATTTTTAAACTCATCCTTTTATGCTTTACATGAAGTTCCCCTCCACTGTTTCTGTTCTGTAAAAATAAAAAAAAGCAGCTCGTCATTCACCACATAAACAAGTTGTAACAGTTCCCTCGTCCTAGCCTGAGGGCCAGTCTGTTTGTGTTATCATGCCAACTCCCTGTCACTCATTGTCATGCCAATTGACAGTCATGGAGTAAACAAAGAGCACAGGGAGGGGGATCAGGCTATCCTGTATCTGGTAACAGTTACACGTTCCTGTCAAATAAATCAAGAACAAATGACTCATTTGCACATGTCGACCTTTGAGGTTATTATGAAGTTGTTCCCAGAGGCCTCGATTCCTGTCCGAGTAATTCCCTTTTTATTTACTTCTCTCTGTATGCGTTTTTCTGACTGTAACCTTGAAGCTGCAATATATACCTTTTTTTTATGCATGACAGGACAAAATTAAAAATAGAAATGTGTATTATAGATCTGTCGTTCTCATTGAAGGCAAGTGCTAAGAAGTGGTAGATCTGTTCTGTGTGCCCTATTTCTATGCTTCCCGTTTTTTAAGTTTCGTTTTTGTATTTTTTTTTTTTTTAACTTTCGGTTTTTGTACACCAGCTTCAAACTGCTGGAAAATACAATATGTTTGGTTATTGAAAATATATTTCACAGCGGTTTAGATGGTACAATTATTATTTACACTACACTTGATTGCCTACTTTAAGTTTATATGTGACAAAACAAACTATTAAAATTGTAGTAACCAGAAATGGCGGAGCATTTCTGCGTAGTGTGTCTTTAAGCATGAGAACAGGTCTATTCGTTTTGGGTGGAGATGGAAGAAATGAAGGTGTGTCTACTGTTACACCAGATTCTGACCTTAATTTAATTCCCTCCTAATTCCACCACCGTTACACACCCGGAAACCTTGAATAAATTCGAGCAAACATACCGGTTCCAAGCGGAAAAAACATCATTTTATTTTTTCCTGATTAGAAATAACACCCCTCTCCACGCACTGTAATTTACTACTCGATAAGAGATATTGATAACAGCTAGGTAAAGGAGTCATCCGTTTGGAAAAGGGAATTGTAGATATAAATGACACTTGTTTTAGATCTATTTTACCTTGTAGAATCTGGAGAAAAATGTGAAACCCAGTCTCATATGCGGCAAACTAAAGCATATCAGCTTTCCCACGGTAAAGTTCATGAAACGCTGTGCCATTATGCAGAATGTAAATTGTGCAGCCTTTAAACTCGCGAATGTATTAATTGTAGTCTATCCCGCCTTTCTCTGTTTCCTGTTTCTATCTTGTTAAATATTAGTCACTATCCGTATCGACCGTCAGTAGTCCTAATAACAACACAAGTGTTTTGTATGACTGCCAATTTACTTTTCGTTCCTTTCAGTTGGTATTGACTATATTATCATTCTATTTCATTCCATTGTTTCGTTTAGCTCCAGTTGTTTCCTCTGTAGACGCCGTCACCGCCATGTGGTTGTTGCGGAGGATCGTTAGTAACGGTTAATAATAAAGCAAAATATAAAAATAAAAAAACAGACATATAGTCTAATTAAATCGCTATGGAGTGGAGTGCAACAAAATAATAATATTGATACAAAAATATATTGTTTAAATTAAAAAATAAAATACTCATATTAAAAAATAAATGAAAACATTTTAATAAACATGAAGTGGAATGCAGACCAAGCCGTAACAGTTTGAACCTGATGCAAAACAAAATAGTTGGCTGTGTCATCACATAGTTCCATGGTTAGAGCAGGTAATAGACGGGGGTAATCGCCTACGATTTGTACACTATTCTCCCTCTTATAGTTCTATGTACATTAATCTTCCAACATTACCATGGTTTAAAGAACTGAATCTGGCAATCTTCAGAATCAATCAAACCACTGTATTTTTTTATTCATCGATATATTTTGTGCATAAAGGCTCTCCAAACTTGTTTTGTTATGATTCATACATACTTTCCTAAAACCCTAAAATATGCCTCAATAATCTACAATATTAGTGTATTCTTTTTAAATCTACCAGTTTGTGTTAAAACTGAGATTTAAATGCCTGTCTTTCATTGATCCCTATTTTCTGAACCCGTTCTCTCAATGTATTTTAAGTCTGCCTGCAAAAATTATAATTAAAGGTACACCGTATTTAAAGGGATATTTAAAGGGATGTTAAGAGAAATGTAGTGAAAAAAAACCCCTAATGAATGAAAAGTCCACCAGAGAAAATGTGGGAGGGTTTTCAGCAATTGAATTACATTTAAACAGAAAACCAAGCCTGCAAAGCCTGTTATACACCTCAATGGTTGAACAAGTTGAGGAGACGACATAACTTGGTTTTACGTTAGATTGTAAACTGTCATGATCAAAACAAACAAGTCCCGCAGGCTCTAGTTTAGTCTTATCTTGATTATTCTCCAGTCGTGTGATTGACTGCTGCAAGGAAAGACCTAGTGAAGCTGCAGTTGGCCCAGAACAGAGCGGCACGTCATGCTCTTCATTGTAATCAGAGGGCTGATATAAATACTGTGCTGCCAGTCTTTCTTGAATAAGAGATGAGGAGAGACTGACTGCATCACTTCTTCTTTTTATAAGAAACAATGTGTTGAAAATCCAAAATGGTTTGCATAGTCAATTTACACACAGCTCTGACACACACACTTACCCCATCAGACACCCCACCAGGGGTCTTTTCACAGTCCCCAAATCCAGAACACATTTCAACAAAGTGTACAGTATTATACAGAGACATTATTGCATGGAACTTCCTTCTATCTCATATCGATCAAATAAACAGCAAACCTGGTATTCAACAACCAGTTAAAGCAACACCTCACGGCACAGCGCCTCTCCTCGTTTTGACCCAGATATGTGTGTGTACAGTATTGATATGTAGGCAACGTGGGCTGTTTTTACATGTATATAGTTCTGTCTTTGAGCTGTTCTTGTCTATTCATGTTCTGTATTAGGTCATGTTCTGTATTAGGTCATGTTCTGTATTAGGTCATGTTCTATGTTTTGTGTGTGGACCCCATGTCACGTTCTGACCTTTATTTCCTTTGTTTTGTCATTATTTAGTATGGTCGGGGTGTGAGTTGGGGTGGGCAGTCTATGTGTTGTTTTTCTATGATTTGGGTATTTCTTTGTTTCGGCCTAGTATGGTTCTCAATCAGAGGCAGGTGTCATTAGTTGTCTCTGATTGAGAATCATACTTAGGTAGCCTGGGTTTCACTGTGTGTTTGTGGGTGATTGTTCCTGTCTCTGTGTTTGCACCAGATAGGGCTGTTTTAGGTTTTCACGTTTCTTGTTTTGTTAGTTTATTCATGTCTAGTGTCTGTATTAAAGAATCTCGAATAACCACCACGCTGCGTTATGGTCCGCCTCTCCTTCACTTCAAGAAAACCGTTACACCCCAGGAAGACTAGCTGCAGCTATCGCAACAGCTTCTGGGGTTTCCTAATAAAATATAAAATAAGGTAAGTTGGGAACCATACCAGGCCAAACACAAAGAAATAGAAAACACAGAACACAAAATATAGAATGCCCACCCCAACTCACGCCCTGACCAAACTAAAATAGAGACATAAAAAAGGAACTAAGGTCAGGACGTGCAGCTATCGCAACAGCTTCTGGGGTTTCCTAATAAAATATCAAGTAAGGTACGTCTGAATACCAACTACTGAGAAGTGTGGAGTGAAGGCGTGTGCAGGAAAAGCATCATTTCCTAAAGCGTAATCGGGGCCTTGAAGCACTTCGTTGTAAATATACATCCTCCAGATATGTCAACTCCCCACGATGACAAAACATGGACTTATTTTCTGTCTGTTGTTTAAACTGTTAAAAAGTTATTACTACCAAAGTGAAGTTGCCATTATGTAATGTTGTCATTTTGTTTTGTTTTGTTTTTATAGATTCACAGTGGATGTCATTTAAACTGAATTAACCAGGTAACTTAATGTGCTGGTGTTGTGGTTAACCAGTGATCAGAACAAACCCTACTTTTATTTTGAAATGTACGCTATTATTTTCCAATGTCTTATGTGAGACTTCTCAGAACATATAGGTGTTTGAGAGTTAGTGAAAATCTAGTTTTGTAGTCTTTCAAACACTGTAAAAAAAAATTTTTTAAAAACATATTCATCACATTTGTAGTACTGTGTCTTGAAGGTTAGTGTAGAGTTAAACATTTGAGAATATCTTACTCACACATCTCCAAAAAGAGAAGCACCACCCTTGTGAATACTGGTGAAACATTTAATCCTGACCCACCTAAATGAGCCAAATACTAGTCCAAGTTGGAGCCACGTGAGCTAGCATCAGAACATGCCTTCAATAGCTGGAGCAACAGCTCTCCATAGTGGGCTTACAAATGCACAGTAAAACACTGTTGAATCCCTGATGTCAGAAGAGTCTCAGACAAAAGAAGAAGAAGAAACCTCAAAGTGAGAACTTCAAGGTAGTTATTAGTCTTCTTCCTGAAGCTTCTGTATTTGAGTTATTGATTTCACACAGCCCTTTGTAATGTACCTAAGTCTGACTGTGACTGCATACCACACGCTGTTGCCTGAGGACAAGGGCCTGAATTAGGTATTAAAAAAAAAATACTATTTTAGAATCATATAAATCTCCAGGCCTGGAGAGTCACAGAACTTCAGGACTACTTTGAAGAGAAAGAAAGGACAGGATACAGGATACTTATAGACTAGAACAGCCTAAAGTCAGACATATTAAGATACCTCTTTGTGAAGAATGAAGAATGTGATAATGTCACCTCCTCATTCATGCCCACTGAAACATACCACTCTGCACCAAAAACCAGTGAGGGGGATTGATTAATTATACTGTACTGTACACTTGTTGGTTTTTGTTTTGTTGTTTTCTCCTGACCTGGGTACAGCCTCCTCCTCTCCACTATAACAGGACTAGAGACAGTGTGTTTTCTCCTCTCCTGACCTGGGTACAGCCTCCTCCTCTCCACTATAACAGGACTAGAGACAGTGTGTTTTCTCCTCTCCTGACCTGGGTACAGCCTCCTCCTCTCCACTATAACAGGACTAGAGACAGTGTGTTTTCTCCTCTCCTGACCTGGGTACAGCCTCCTCCTCTCCACTATAACAGGACTAGAGACAGTGTCACAATCCTGAGATCGGACTATGTTTTAATGTGGATGGGATGATGTTTTAATGTGGATGGGACGATGTTTTAATGTGGATGGGACGATGTTTTAATGTGGATGGGACGATGTTTTAATGTGGATGGGACGATGTTTTAATGTGGATGGGATGATGTTTTAATGTGGATGGGATGATGTTTTCATGTGGATGGGACGATGTTTTCATGTGGATGGGATGATGTTTTAATGTGGATGGGACGATGTTTTATTGTGGATGGGACGATGTTTTAATGTGGATGGGATGATGTTTTAATGTGGATGGGACGATGTTTTAATGTGGATGGGACGATGTTTTAATGTGGATGGGATGATGTTTTAATGTGGATGGGACGATGTTTTAATGTGGATGGGACGATGTTTTAATGTGGATGGGACGATGTTTTAATGTGGATGGGACGATGTTTTAATGTGGATGGGACGATGTTTTAATGTGGATGGGATGATGTTTTAATGTGGATGGGACGATGTTTTAATGTGGATGGGACGATGTTTTAATGTGGATGGGACGATGTTTTAATGTGGATGGGACGATGTTTTAATGTGGATGGGATGATGTTTTAATGTGGATGGGATGATGTTTTAATGTGGATGGGACGATGTTTTAATGTGGATGGGACGATGTTTTAATGTGGATGGGACGATGTTTTAATGTGGATGGGATGATGTTTTAATGTGGATGGGACGATGTTTTAATGTGGATGGGACGATGTTTTAATGTGGATGGGACGATGTTTTAATGTGGATGGGACGATGTTTTAATGTGGATGGGACGATGTTTTAATGTGGATGGGATGATGTTTTAATGTGGATGGGATGATGTTTTAATGGGACTGCGATGCAACAGCAACTTTGAGAGAACGTCGTGACTTGGCACCCTCTTTCCAGGCTCTGGTCTAAAGTAGTGCACTATTAGGGGATAGGGCTCTGGTCTAAAGTAGTGCACTATTAGGGAATAGGGCTCTGGTCTATAGTAGTGCACTATTAGGGAATAGGGCTCTGGTCTATAGTAGTGCACTATTAGGGAATAGGGCTCTGGTCTATAGTAGTGCACTATTAGGGGATAGGGCTCTGGTCTATAGTAGTGCACTATATAGGGAATAGGGCTCTGGTCTATAGTAGTGCACTATATAGGGAATAGGGCTCTGGTCTATAGTAGTGCACTATTAGGGAATAGGGCTCTGGTCTATAGTAGTGCACTATATAGGGAATAGGGCTCTGGTCTATAGTAGTGCACTATATAGGGAATAGGGCTCTGGTCTATAGTAGTGCACTATTAGGGATAGGGCTCTGGTCTATAGTAGTGCACTATATAGGAATAGGGCTCTGGTCTATAGTAGTGCACTATTAGGGGATAGGGCTCTGGTCTATAGTAGTGCACTATATAGGGAATAGGGCTCTGGTCTAAAGTAGTGCACTATTAGGGAATAGGGCTCTGGTCTAAAGTAGTGCACTATATAGGGAATAGGGCTCTGGTCTAAAGTAGTGCACTATATAGGGAATAGGGCTCTGGTCTAAAGTAGTGCACTATATAGGGAATAGGGCTCTGGTCTATAGTAGTGCACTATATAGGGAATAGGGCTCTGGTCTACAGTAGTGCACTATATAGGGAATAGGGTTCTGGTCTATAGTAGTGCACTATATAGGGAATAGGGTTCTGGTCTATAGTAGTGCACTATATAGGGAATAGGGCTCTGGTCTATAGTAGTGCACTATATAGGGAATAGGGCTCTGGTCTAAAGTAGTGCACTATATAGGGAATAGGGTTCTGGTCTATAGTAGTGCACTATATAGGGAATAGGGCTCTGGTCTATAGTAGTGCACTATATAGGGAATAGGGCTCTGGTCTATAGTAGTGCACTATATAGGGAATAGGGTTCTGGTCTATAGTAGTGCACTATATAGGGAATAGGGCTCTGGTCTATAGTAGTGCACTATATAGGGAATAGGGCTCTGGTCTAAAGTAGTGCACTATATAGGGAATAGGGCTCTGGTCTAAAGTAGTGTACTATATAGGGAATAGGGGCTCTGGTCTAAAGTAGTGCACTATATAGGGAATAGGGCAATTTGGTCTGGGGAAAGTAGTGTACTATATGAGGAATAGGGCTCTGGTCTAAAGTAGTGTACTATTGAGGCTGAATAGGGCTCTGGTCTATAGTAGTGCACTATATAGGGAATAGGGCTCTGGTCTAAAGTCTGTATATAGGAATAGGGCTTTATCTATAGTAGTGCAAACTATATAGGTTTAATAGGGCTCTGGTCTATAGTAGTGCACTATATAGGGAATAGGGCTCTGGTCTATAGTAGTGCACTATATAGGGAATAGGGCTCTGGTCTAAAGTAGTTAACTATATAGGGAATAGGGCTCTGGTCTAAAGTAGTGCACTATATAGGGAACAGGGCTCTGGTCTATAGTAGTGCACTATATAGGGAATAGGGCTCTGGTCTATAGTAGTGCACTATATAGGGCTCTGGTCTATAGTAGTGCACTATATAGGGAATAGGATGCAATTTGGGGTGGGGAAACAACCAATGTGATGTGCCGACTGCTGGATGAGTCGGGTCATGCTGTACATTGAGGCTGAAGGCCAGCCTGCCCATCCCTGACTAGGTGTGGTGTACTGTAGATCATGTAGTCTGTCTCTCTGTCTGTAGGATAGGATATTTTATGCTTGATGCAAACCTGAGGTTTAAATGTAGTTAATCGAGCAATGTCATCTTACTCGGTCTTTTCTCACTAGACAAACGTGTTCAGTGGTTTTTAACTGTTAAAATGCTGTACAGATGCATCTTTCACAGTCAGTGTTCTTGTAATAAAACTGCAGCTTAATTTTCTCTTCTCAAACTAATAGACATGCTTGTGAATATTTCCTGACAAATCTTTCCCAGACTAGCAGCAATACCATAGAAATATAATCTTTAGAAAGGGCTTAGAACCTCTACATCTGGCAGTTTTGACTGCTAAACTAGTGGGGTACATGTGCTTCTATGGGTACACTCCTAATGGCTGCCAGCCCACCCATTATGACGTCACTGGCGTGAATGGGGAGACCCCTTCTATAGATTCCATTTCTATGCTAGAACCTGGTGAGTTAACGACTCAGAGCGGAGCTTGTTCTCCACTCCCACTGTATAGAGGTTTAGCACGTCCCTAACCATGAATAAACATGACTTGTTATGAAAACCAGTGCACGTTGTTCTTTGATTTCATCTGATTTTACTTAACAAACGCAAGAGATGTTTCCTGGTTTGTACAGGAAGGCGACCGCGACAGAGATGTTTCCTGGTTTGTACAGGAAGGCGACCGCGAGGCAGAGATGTTTCCTGGTTTGTACAGGAAGGCGACCGCGACAGAGATGTTTCATGGTTTGTACAGGAAGGCGACCACGAGGCAGAGATGTTTCCTGGTTTGTACAGGAAGGCGACCGCGAGGCAGAGATGTTTCCTGGTTTGTACAGGAAGGCGACCACGAGGCAGAGATGTTTCCTGGTTTGTACAGGAAGGCGACCGCGAGGCAGAGATGTTTCCTGGTTTGTACAGGAAGGCGACCGCGAGGCAGAGATGTTTCCTGGTTTGTACAGGAAGGCGACCGCGACAGAGATGTTTCATGGTTTGTACAGGAAGGCGACCACGAGGCAGAGATGTTTCCTGGTTTGTACAGAAAGGTGACCACGAGGCAGAGATGTTTCCTGGTTTGTACAGGAAGGCGACCGCAACAGAGATGTTTCCTGGTTTGTACAGGAAGGCGACCGCAACAGAGATGTTTCCTGGTTTGTACAGGAAGGCGACCGCGACAGAGATGTTTCCTGGTTTGTACAGGAAGGCGACCGCGACACAGAAATGTTTCCTGGTTTGTACAGGAAGGCGACCACGAGGCAGAGATGTTTCCTGGTTTGTACAGGAAGGCGACCACGAGGCAGAGATGTTTCCTGGTTTGTACAGGAAGGCGGCCGCGACAGAGATGTTTCCTGGTTTGTACAGGAAGGCGACCACAAGGCAGAGATGTTTCCTGGTTTGTACAGAAAGGCGACCACGACAGAGATGTTTCCTGGTTTGTACAGGAAGGCGACCGCGACAGAGATGTTTCCTGGTTTGTACAGGAAGGCGACCGCGACAGAGATGTTTCCTGGTTTGTACAGGAAGGCGACCGCGACAGAGATGTTTCCTGGTTTGTACAGGAAGGCGACCACGAGGCAGAGATGTTTCCTGGTTTGTACAGGAAGGCGACCACGAGGCAGAGATGTTTCCTGGTTTGTACAGGAAGGCGGCCGCGACAGAGATGTTTCCTGCTTTGTACAGGAAGGCGACCACGAGGCAGAGATGTTTCCTGGTTTGTACAGGAAGGCGACCACGAGGCAGAGATGTTTCCTGGTTTGTACAGGAAGGCGACCGCGACAGAGATGTTTCCTGGTTTGTACAGGAAGGCGACCACGAAGCAGAGATGTTTCCTGGTTTGTACAGGAAGGCGACCACGAGGCAGAGATGTTTCCTGGTTTGTACAGGAAGGCGACCGCGACACAGAAATGTTTCCTGGTTTGTACAGGAAGGCGACCGCGACACAGAAATGTTTCCTGGTTTGTACAGGAAGGCGACCACGACACAGATATGTTTCCTGGTTCCATACATGACAGGTAATAGATGACTCACCCCCAACCAAGAAAAGACGGCTACAGTATCTACATACAGTAAACCACCTTCTGAAGCTTAACAGGCATGTTAACAAGTCACATACCCTCACAATACAGCTAATATCGTGTCAAAGTATGGTACGATACCACGACTACAAATACCTATGATGTTATATAGGTACGATACCACGACTACAAATAGTTATGACTCTGACTCTGTTATTATATAGACATGATACTACTACTGACTCTGTTATTATATAGACATGATACTACTACTACTACTGACTCTTATTATATAGACATGATACTACTACTGACTCTGTTATTATATAGACATGATACTACTACTACTACTGACTCTGTTATTATATAGACATGATACTACTACTGACTCTGTTATTATATAGACATGATACTACTACTACTACTGACTCTGTTATTATATAGACATGATACTACTACTGACTCTGTTATTATATAGACATGATACTACTACTGACTCTGTTATTGTATAGACATGATACTACTACTGACTCTGTTTTTATATAGACATGATACTACTACTGACTCTGTTATTATATAGGTCTACCACTTGAATCCATTGTTGCAATTACAGATTATGAGGTATTAGGATGCTTGGAGAAGGAAATGTGATTCTGAAACGAGACTATTTCCCGGTACATGTTGTGACAAGCCCTTGGTCATTTGATTATTCCAGGGTGATCTAGTTAGACAGGTATAACGAAACAGGTGTGTTTCCACCCTTTTCTCAGTTGCACACATTTACGTAAGTTATTGTTGTTATGGTGGGAACCACCATGCCTCTGATCTACCATAATGTCTCTATTATTCTAATAGTATGATTGGCTGTTGTGAATACTAAGAGGAGCTTAGCAAAGTGTGATATGGGATGCTGCTTGCCATGTGTTCTATGGGGGAAGAGACCATGTGTTCTATAGGGGAAGAGACCATGTGTTCTATAGGAGAAGAGACCATGTGTTCTATAGGGGAGGAGACCATGTGTTCTATAGGGGAAGAGACCATGTGTTCTATAGGGGAAGAGACCATGTGTTCTATAGGAGAAGAGACCATGTGTTCTATAGGGGAAGATACCATGTGTTCTATAGGGGAAGAGACCATGTGTTCTATAGGGGAAGAGACCATGTGTTCTATAGGGGAAGAGACCATGTGTTCTATAGGAGAAGAGACCATGTGTTCTATAGGGAAGAGACCATGTGTTCTATAGGGAAGAGACCATGTGTTCTATAGGGGAAGAGACCATGTGTTCTATAGGGGAAGAGACCATGTGTTCTATAGGGGAAGAGACCATGTGTTCTATAGGAGAAGAGACCATGTGTTCTATAGGGGAGGAGACCATGTGTTCTATAGGGGAAGATACCATGTGTTCTATAGGAGAAGAGACCATGTGTTCTATAGGGGAAGAGACCATGTGTTCTATAGGGGAAGAGACCATGTGTTCTATAGGGGAAGAGACCATGTGTTCTATAGGGGAAGAGACCATGTGTTCTATAGGGGAAGAGACCATGTGTTCTATAGGGGAAGATACCATGTGTTCTATAGGAGAAGAGACCATGTGTTCTATTGGGGAAGAGACCATGTGTTCTATAGGGGAAGAGACCATGTGTTCTATAGGGGAAGAGACCATGTGTTCTATAGGAGAAGAGACCATGTGTTCTATAGGGGAAGATACCATGTGTTCTATAGGGGAAGAGACCATGTGTTCTATAGGGGAAGAGACCATGTGTTCTATAGGGGAAGAGACCATGTGTTCTATAGGAGAAGAGACCATGTGTTCTATAGGGGAGGAGACCATGTGTTCTATAGGGGAAGATACCATGTGTTCTATAGGAGAAGAGACCATGTGTTCTATAGGGGAAGAGACCATGTGTTCTATAGGGGAAGAGACCATGTGTTCTATAGGGGAAGAGACCATGTGTTCTATAGGGGAAGAGACCATGTGTTCTATAGGGGAAGAGACCATGTGTTCTATAGGAGAAGAGACCATGTGTTCTATAGGGGAGGAGACCATGTGTTCTATAGGGGAAGATACCATGTGTTCTATAGGAGAAGAGACCATGTGTTCTATAGGGGAAGAGACCATGTGTTCTATAGGGAAGAGACCATGTGTTCTATAGGGGAAGAGACCATGTGTTCTATAGGGAAGAGACCATGTGTTCTATAGGGAAAGAGACCATGTGTTCTATAGGGAAGATACCATGTGTTCTATAGGAGAAGAGACCATGTGTTCTATTGGGGAAGAGACCATGTGTTCTATAGGGGAAGAGACCATGTGTTCTATAGGGGAAGAGACCATGTGTTCTATAGGGGAAGAGACCATGTGTTCTATAGGGGAAGAGACCATGTGTTCTATAGGAGAAGAGACCATGTGTTCTATAGGGGAGGAGACCATGTGTTCTATAGGGGAAGAGACCATGTGTTCTATAGGAGAAGAGACCATGTGTTCTATAGGGGAGGAGACCATGTGTTCTATAGGGGAGGAGACCATGTGTTCTATAGGGGAAGAGACCATGTGTTCTATAGGGGAAGAGACCATGTGTTCTATAGGGGAAGAGACCATGTGTTCTATAGGGGAAGAGACCATGTGCTCTATAAGAGAAGAGACCATGTGTTCTATAGGGGAAGAGACCATGTGTTCTATAGGGGAAGAGACCATGTGTTCTATAAGAGGGAAGAGACCATGTGTTCTATAGGGGAAGAGACCATGTGTTCTATAAGAGAAGAGACCATGTGTTCTATAGGGGAAGAGACCATGTGTTCTATAGGGGAAGAGACCATGTGTTCTATAGGAGAAGAGACCACGTGTTCTATAGGGGAAGAGACCATGTGTTCTATAGGGGAAGAGACCATGTGTTCTATAGGGGAGGAGACCATGTGTTCTATAGGGGAAGAGACCACGTGTTCTATAGGGGAAGAGACCACGTGTTCTATAGGGGAAGAGACCACGTGTTCTATAGGGGAAGAGACCATGTGTTCTATAGGAGAAGAGACCATGTGTTCTATAGGAGAAGAGACCATGTGTTCTATAGGGGAAGAGACCATGTGTTCTATAGGGGAAGAGACCATGTGTTCTATAGGAGAAGAGACCATGTGTTCTATAGGAGAAGAGACCATGTGCTCTATAGGGGAAGAGACCATGTGCTCTATAGGAGAAGAGACCATGTGTTCTATAGGAGAAGAGACCATGTGCTCTATAGGGGAAGAGACCATGTGCTCTATAGGAGAAGAGACCATGTGCTCTATTGCTGTGCTTCTGCTAAAGGGTTTCCGTCTACAGAGCTTCATATCTCAGACCGAACGAATAATAAAATAGCATAAGTGTGTACGTTTGTGTGTACGTTTGTGTGTGTGTGTGTGTGTGTGTGTGTGTGTGTGTGTGTGTGTGTGTGTGTGTGTGTGTGTGTGTGTGTGTGTGTGTGTGTGTGTGTGTGTGTGTGTGTGTGTGTGTGTGTGTGTGTGTGTAGATGTATTTAACTATACTTCTGGGGACTAGATTTCCCCACTAGAGTAGTAAACAAACAACTGGGGACATTTTGTTGGTCCCTACAAGGTCAAATTCTATTTCTTGGGGGTTTAGGGTTAAGGTTAGAATTAGTGTTAGGTGTTAGGGTTTAGGATAAGGCTTAGGGTTAGGGTTAGATTTAGGAGCTAGGGTTAGGTTTAGGGCTAGGAGCTATTGTTGGTTTTAGGGTTAGGGTTAGGAGCTAGGGTTAAGGTTAGGTTTAGGGTTAAGGGTTAAGGAAAATAATATTTTGAATGGGACTGAATTTTGTCCCCTCGAGGTTCGTTGTACAAGATAGTTTCAACCTCTTATCAAATGAGCCTGCATGGAAACATGCTCTTAAAGATCTGATCTCACGGACGATCTTTGACCTGACCCCCCTTTCCTCACTGATTGGCCTTTGAACCCTGAATGACCCGTCCTAGTATACTCACAACCTACTTTCTGAAAGAAACCTTTGGTACATGGTGCAGTGCATGCCCACGCTTTGGGTCCACTTTTCCCACCCCCTCCTCAATTACTACATTGAGTTAGGGTTAGGGTTTGGTTAGGGTTAGGTTTGGGTTAGGGTTTGGGTTCGGGTTAGGGTTAGGGTTAGTGTTAGGTTAGGGTTAGGGCTAACCCACTTTTCCCACCCCCTCCTCAATTACTACATTGGGTTAGGGTTAGGGCTAACCCACTTTTCCCACCCCCTCCTCAAATACTACATTGGGTTAGGGTTAGGGCTAACCCACTTTTCCCACCCCCTCCTCAATTACTACATTGGGTTAGGGTTAGGGCTAACCCACTTTTCCCACCCCCTCCTCAATTACTACATTGGGTTAGGGTTAGGGCTAACCCACTTTTCCCACCCCCTCCTCAAATACTACATTGGGTTAGGGTTAGGGTTTGGGTTAGGGCTAACGCAAATACTACATTGGGTTAGGGTTAGGGTTAGGGCTCCCACCCCCCCCCTCCTCAAATACTACATTGGGTTAGGGTTAGGGCTAACCCACTTTTCCCACCCCCTCCTCAAATACTACATTGGGTTAGGGTTAGGGTTAGGGCTAACCCACTTTTCCCACCCCCTCCTCAATTACTACATTGGGTTAGGGTTAGGGTTAGGGCTAACCCACTTTTCCCACCCCCTCCTCAAATACTACATTGGGTTAGGGTTAGGGTTAGGGCTAACCCACTTTTCCCACCCCCTCAATTACTACATTGTCTTTGAAGAGGTCACTGTCAGCAAACAGAGATTACTGATGTCTCATAGACAGATGGTGGCAGTTTGGTGTTACAGATCAGATGGGCTTACTTCCAACGCAGTTATGAACAAAACAAAAAATCCATTAATTATAAACATAACAGATTCCAGCGTCCGTCCCCCCCCCCCCTGAATTAGACAGTGAGTTAAAGCACCCTGATCAGAGTGACATTATAGTTGGAGCCTCAATAGGTTCCAAGAGGATAACAAGAACACTTGTTTAGTAGCAGCCTAAAAACCAGCCAATCAGCATCAGAACATGATGTCCTTGCCTTACTAGGCTAGATTATGTTTGTGAATTTTTTTTATTTTTTTATTTTACCTTTATTTTACCTTTATTTTACTAGGCAAGTCAGTTAAGAACAAATTCTTATTTTCAATGACGGCCTAGGAACAGTGGGTTAACTGCCTGTTCAGGGGCAGAACGACAGATTTGTACTTTGTCAGCTCAGGGATTCGAACTTGCAACCTTTCGGTTACTAGTCCAACGCTCTAACCACTAGGCTACCCTGCTGCAAAGACAGCGTGGAAGAAAACCATGCATTATCCCTCCCTTTAACTCTGAACCTGTGGAATGGGGCATGTTTGTTTACTATTGGGAGAAAACCATGCATTATCCCTCCCTTTAACTCTTTACCTGTGGAATGGGGCATGTTTGTTTACTATTGGGAGAAAACCATGCATTATCCCTACCTTTAACTCTGAACCTGTGGAATGGGGCATGTTTGTTTACTATTGGGAGAAAAGAAAAACTCTGAACCTGTGGAATGGGGCATGTTTGTTTACTATTGGGAGAAAACCATGCATTATCCCTCCCTTTAACTCTGAACCTGTGGAATGGGGCATGTTTGTTTACTATTGGGAGAAAACCATGCATTATCCCTCCCTTTAACTCTGAACCTGTGGAATGGGGCATGTTTGTTTACTATTGGGAGAAAAGCATGCATTATCCCTCCCTTTAACTCTGAACCTGTGGAATGGGGCATGTTTGTTTACTATTGGGAGAAAAGCATGCATTATCCCTCCCTTTAACTCTGAACCTGTGGAATGGGGCATGTTTACTATTTGGAAAAAAAGTAATGAAAGAATTTCCAGGCAGTTTCCACATCAGGAATAAGCTCAATCTGCTCCAGTCAAAATAAACAAATCATGAAAGCCTGCTGATTAAAACTTTTAACATTTCTCTTATGAATAAAGCGTGGGTTTGTCTTAGGAACCTTAGTATTTATAACAGCAACAACAGCACAATGGTCACTTAAGTCTTTTTTTTATTTATTTTTTTAACACCAATCTCAGAATATTTATGTGGAACATTTGTTAATTAATATCAAATCAATCAGGGTGGTTTTCTCTGGACGTTTGAGATTTGAGATTAGACTAGCTGAGGCATAACCTGCCACAGCCTGCTCACCTCCAAACCAGAATGGCAAGAAAGTAATCCTACCACCACAGTAAGCCAATGTTGACACCTGAAACCCCACCTCTTCAAGGAATACCTAGGATAGGGTAAGTAATCCTTCCCCCAAAAAAGATTTAGATGCAAGTGGCTGTTCCACTGGATGTCATAAGGTGTATGCACCAATTTGTAAGTCGCTCTGGATAAGAGCGTCTGCTAAATGACTTAAATGTAAATGTAAATGTTGAGTAATGCCTTTTTCAGTTCATTTGGCCTATTTGTGGGTAAACTGACCTCTTGTCTTTCAGCTCGTTTGTCCTCAATATAACTGCAACAGCCTGTCACAGTGCCAGTATAAAGGCCATGTTAATTGTGTGACGGTCTAAGCGTGTTTGTCTGTGTATTTAAGCGTGTTTGTCTGTGTATTTAAGCGTGTTTGTCTGTGTATTTAAGCGTGTTTGTCTGTGTATTTAAGCGTGTTTGTCTGTGTATTTAAGTGTGTAGGTCCCTACAGTGTATGTCTGTGGTACTCACCCGCGAGCCCCTTAATTTGCGGCTCGCAGTGATACAAAAAACAATGATACAATTTCAATTGAATGCTTTAAAATAGCTTCAAAATAAAATCGCCACACTGTTCATACCTGACAGACAGTTTGTTAATTTCCCAACACTCAGGTCAGTCACCACATCCAACTCAGAGCCCTCTGTCCTGAACGTGCTGGAACAGAGAGTGAGATAGTGTCATCTCTGACCCCCAGTCATCACAGTGCTGGAATAGAGAGTGAGATAGTGTCATCTCTGACCCCCAGTCATCACGGTGCTTGAATAGAGAGTGAGATAGTGTCACCTCTGACCCCCAGTCATCACAGCCCTCTGTCCTGACCGTGCTGGAACAGAGAGTGAGATAGTGTCATCTCTGACCCCCAGTCATCACAGTGCTGGAATAGAGAGTGAGATAGTGTCACCTCTGACCCCCAGTCATCACAGCCCTCTGTCCTGACCGTGCTGGAATAGAGAGTGAGATAGTGTCATCTCTGACCCCCCAGTCATCACAGCCCTCTGTCCTGACCGTGCTGGAACAGAGAGTGAGATAGTGTCATCTCTGACCCCCAGTCATCACAGCCCTCTGTCCTGACCGTGCTGGAATAGAGAGTGAGATAGTGTCATCTCTGACCCCCAGTCATCACAGCCCTCTGTCCTGACCGTGCTGGAATAGAGAGTGAGATAGTGTCATCTCTGACCCCCAGTCATCACAGCCCTCTGTCCTGACCGCTGGAACAGAGAGTGAGATAGTGTCATCTCTGACCCCCAGTCATCACAGCCCTCTGTCCTGACCGTGCTGGAACAGAGAGTGAGATAGTGTCATCTCTGACCCCCAGTCATCACAGCCCTCTGTCCTGACCGTGCTGGAACAGAGAGTGAGATAGTGTCATCTCTGACCCCCAGTCATCACAGCCCTCTGTCCTGACCGTGCTGGAACAGAGAGTGAGATAGTGTCATCTCTGACCCCCAGTCATCACAGCCCTCTGTCCTGACCGTGCTGGAATAGAGAGTGAGATAGTGTCATCTCTGACCCCCAGTCATCACAGCCCTCTGTCCTGACCGTGCTGGAACAGAGAGTGAGATAGTGTCACCTCTGACCCCCAGTCATCACAGCCCTCTGTCCTGACCATGCTGGAACAGAGAGTGAGATAGTGTCATCTCTGACCCCCAGTCATCACAGCCCTCTGTCCTGACCGTGCTGGAACAGAGAGTGAGATAGTGTCACCTCTGACCCCCAGTCATCACAGCCCTCTGTCCTGACCGTGCTGGAATAGAGAGTGAGATAGTGTCACCTCTGACCCCCAGTCATCACAGCCCTCTGTCCTGACCGTGCTGGAACAGAGAGTGAGATAGTGTCATCTCTGACCCCCAGTCATCACAGCCCTCTGTCCTGACCGTGCTGGAACAGAGAGTGAGATAGTGTCATCTCTGACCCCCAGTCATCACAGCCCTCTGTCCTGACCGTGCTGGAACAGAGAGTGAGATAGTGTCATCTCTGACCCCCAGTCATCACAGCCCTCTGTCCTGACCGTGCTGGAATAGAGAGTGAGATAGTGTCATCTCTGACCCCCAGTCATCACAGCCCTCTGTCCTGACCGTGCTGGAACAGAGAGTGAGATAGTGTCACCTCTGACCCCCAGTCATCACAGCCCTCTGTCCTGACCATGCTGGAATAGAGAGTGAGATAGTGTCACCTCTGACCCCCAGTCATCACAGCCCTCTGTCCTGACCGTGCTGGAATAGAGAGTGAGATAGTGTCATCTCTGACCCCCAGTCATCACAGCCCTCTGTCCTGACCGTGCTGGAACAGAGAGTGAGATAGTGTCACCTCTGACCCCCAGTCATCACAGCCCTCTGTCCTGACCGTGCTGGAATAGAGAGTGAGATAGTGTCATCTCTGACCCCCAGTCATCACAGCCCTCTGTCCTGACCGTGCTGGAACAGAGAGTGAGATAGTGTCACCTCTGACCCCCAGTCATCACAGCCCTCTGTCCTGACCGTGCTGGAATAGAGAGTGAGATAGTGTCACCTCTGACCCCCAGTCATCACAGCCCTCTGTCCTGACCGTGCTGGAATAGAGAGTGAGATAGTGTCATCTCTGACCCCCAGTCATCACAGCCCTCTGTCCTGACCGTGCTGGAACAGAGAGTGAGATAGTGTCACCTCTGACCCCCAGTCATCACAGCCCTCTGTCCTGACCGTGCTGGAACAGAGAGTGAGATAGTGTCATCTCTGACCCCCAGTCATCACAGCCCTCTGTCCTGACCGTGCTGGAACAGAGAGTGAGATAGTGTCATCTCTGACCCCCAGTCATCACAGCCCTCTGTCCTGACCGTGCTGGAACAACAGAGAGTGAGATAGTGTCATCTCTGACCCCCAGTCATCACAGCCCTCTGTCCTGACCGTGCTGGAACAGAGAGTGAGATAGTGTCATCTCTGACCCCCCAGTCATCACAGCCCTCTGTCCTGACCGTGCTGGAATAGAGAGTGAGATAGTGTCATCTCTGACCCCCCCAGTCATCACAGCCCTCTGTCCTGACCGTGCTGGAACAGAGAGTGAGATAGTGTCACCTCTGACCCCCAGTCATCACAGCCCTCTGTCCTGACCGTGCTGGAACAGAGAGTGAGATAGTGTTACCTCTGACCCCCAGTCATCACAGCCCTCTGTCCTGACCGTGCTGGAATAGAGAGTGAGATAGTGTCATCTCTGACCCCCCAGTCATCACAGCCCTCTGTCCTGACCGTGCTGGAATAGAGAGTGAGATAGTGTCATCTCTGACCCCCAGTCATCACAGCCCTCTGTCCTGACCGTGCTGGAATAGAGAGTGAGATAGTGTCATCTCTGACCCCCGAGTCATCACAGCCCTCTGTCCTGACCGTGCTGGAATAGAGAGTGAGATAGTGTCATCTCTGACCCCCGAGTCATCACAGCCCTCTGTCCTGACCGTGCTGGAACAGAGAGTGAGATAGTGTCACCTCTGACCCCCGTGCTGTCATCACAGCCCTCTGTCCTGACCGTGCTGGAACAGCCCTCTGTCATCACAGCCCTGTCCTGACCGTGCTGGAACAGAGAGTGAGATAGTGTCATCCTCTGACCCCCAGTCATCACAGCCCTCTGTCCTGACCGTGCTGGAACAGAGAGTGAGATAGTGTCATCTCTGACCCCCAGTCATCACAGCCCTCTGTCCTGACCGTGCTGGAACAGAGAGTGAGATAGTGTCATCTCTGACCCCCAGTCATCACAGCCCTCTGTCCTGACCGTGCTGGAACAGAGAGTGAGATAGTGTCATCATCACAGCCCTCTGTCCTGACCGTGCTGGAATAGTAGTGTCATCTCTGACCCCCAGTCATCACAGCCCTCTGTCCTGACCGTGCTGGAACAGAGAGTGAGATAGTGTCACCTCTGACCCCCAGTCATCACAGCCCTCTGTCCTGACCGTGCTGGAACAGAGAGTGAGATAGTGTCACCTCTGACCCCCAGTCATCACAGCCCTCTGTCCTGACCGTGCTGGAATAGAGAGTGAGATAGTGTCATCTCTGACCCCCCAGTCATCACAGCCCTCTGTCCTGACCGTGCTGGAACAGAGAGTGAGATAGTGTCATCTCTGACCCCCCAGTCATCACAGCCCTCTGTCCTGACCGTGCTGGAACAGAGAGTGAGATAGTGTCATCTCTGACCCCCAGTCATCACAGCCCTCTGTCCTGACCGTGCTGGAATAGAGAGTGAGATAGTGTCATCTCTGACCCCCCCAGTCATCACAGCCCTCTGTCCTGACCGTGCTGGAACAGAGAGTGAGATAGTGTCACCTCTGACCCCCAGTCATCACAGCCCTCTGTCCTGACCGTGCTGGAATAGAGAGTGAGATAGTGTCACCTCTGACCCCCAGTCATCACAGCCCTCTGTCCTGACCGTGCTGGAATAGAGAGATGAGATAGTGTCATCTCTGACCCCCCCCCAGTCATCACAGCCCTCTGTCCTGACCGTGCTGGAACAGAGAGTGAGATAGTGTCATCTCTGACCCCCAGTCATCACAGCCCTCTGTCCTGACCGTGCTGGAATAGAGAGTGAGATAGTGTCATCTCTGACCCCCAGTCATCACAGCCCTCTGTCCTGACCGTGCTGGAATAGAGAGTGAGATAGTGTCATCTCTGACCCCCCAGTCATCACAGCCCTCTGTCCTGACCGTGCTGGAATAGAGAGTGAGATAGTGTCATCTCTGACCCCCAGTCATCACAGCCCTCTGTCCTGACCGTGCTGGAACAGAGAGTGAGATAGTGTCACCTCTGACCCCCAGTCATCACAGCCCTCTGTCCTGACCGTGCTGGAATAGAGAGTGAGATAGTGTCACCTCTGACCCCCAGTCATCACAGCCCTCTGTCCTGACCGTGCTGGAATAGAGAGTGAGATAGTGTCATCTCTGACCCCCAGTCATCACAGCCCTCTGTCCTGACCGTGCTGGAATAGAGAGTGAGATAGTGTCATCTCTGACCCCCAGTCATCACAGCCCTCTGTCCTGACCGTGCTGGAACAGAGAGTGAGATAGTGTCATCTCTGACCCCCAGTCATCACAGCCCTCTGTCCTGACCGTGCTGGAATAGAGAGTGAGATAGTGTCATCTCTGACCCCCAGTCATCACAGCCCTCTGTCCTGACCGTGCTGGAACAGAGAGTGAGATAGTGTCATCTCTGACCCCCAGTCATCACAGCCCTCTGTCCTGACCGTGCTGGAACAGAGAGTGAGATAGTGTCATCTCTGACCCCCAGTCATCACAGCCCTCTGTCCTGACCGTGCTGGAATAGAGAGTGAGATAGTGTCATCTCTGACCCCCAGTCATCACAGCCCTCTGTCCTGACCGTGCTGGAACAGAGAGTGAGATAGTGTCACCTCTGACCCCCAGTCATCACAGCCCTCTGTCCTGACCGTGCTGGAACAGAGAGTGAGATAGTGTCATCTCTGACCCCCAGTCATCACAGCCCTCTGTCCTGACCGTGCTGGAATAGAGAGTGAGATAGTGTCATCTCTGACCCCCAGTCCCCCTGAGTCATCACAGCCCTCTGTCCTGACCGTGCTGGAATAGAGAGTGAGATAGTGTCATCTCTGACCCCCAGTCATCACAGCCCTCTGTCCTGACCGTGCTGGAACAGAGAGTGAGATAGTGTCATCTCTGACCCCCAGTCATCACAGCCCTCTGTCCTGACCGTGCTGGAACAGAGAGTGAGATAGTGTCACCTCTGACCCCCAGTCATCACAGCCCTCTGTCCTGACCGTGCTGGAATAGAGAGTGAGATAGTGTCACCTCTGACCCCCAGTCATCACAGCCCTCTGTCCTGACCGTGCTGGAATAGAGAGTGAGATAGTGTCATCTCTGACCCCCAGTCATCACAGCCCTCTGTCCTGACCGTGCTGGAACAGAGAGTGAGATAGTGTCACCTCTGACCCCCAGTCATCACAGCCCTCTGTCCTGACCGTGCTGGAATAGAGAGTGAGATAGTGTCATCTCTGACCCCCAGTCATCACAGCCCTCTGTCCTGACCGTGCTGGAACAGAGAGTGAGATAGTGTCATCTCTGACCCCCAGTCATCACAGCCCTCTGTCCTGACCGTGCTGGAACAGAGAGTGAGATAGTGTCATCTCTGACCCCCAGTCATCACAGCCCTCTGTCCTGACCGTGCTGGAACAGAGAGTGAGATAGTGTCATCTCTGACCCCCAGTCATCACAGCCCTCTGTCCTGACCGTGCTGGAATAGAGAGTGAGATAGTGTCATCTCTGACCCCCCCAGTCATCACAGCCCTCTGTCCTGACCGTGCTGGAACAGAGAGTGAGATAGTGTCACCTCTGACCCCCAGTCATCACAGCCCTCTGTCCTGACCGTGCTGGAACAGAGAGTGAGATAGTGTCACCTCTGACCCCCAGTCATCACAGCCCTCTGTCCTGACCATGCTGGAACAGAGAGTGAGATAGTGTCACCTCTGACCCCCAGTCATCACAGCCCTCTGTCCTGACCGTGCTGGAATAGAGAGTGAGATAGTGTCACCTCTGACCCCCATCACAGCCCTCTGTCATCAACAGCCCTCTGTCCTGACCGTGCTGGAACAGAGAGTGAGATAGTGTCATCTCTGACCCCCAGTCATCACAGCCCTCTGTCCTGACCGTGCTGGAACAGAGAGTGAGATAGTGTCATCTCTGACCCCCAGTCATCACAGCCCTCTGTCCTGACCGTGCTGGAACAGAGAGTGAGATAGTGTCATCTCTGACCCCCAGTCATCACAGCCCTCTGTCCTGACCGTGCTGGAATAGAGAGTGAGATAGTGTCATCTCTGACCCCCAGTCATCACAGCCCTCTGTCCTGACCGTGCTGGAACAGAGAGTGAGATAGTGTCACCTCTGACCCCCAGTCATCACAGCCCTCTGTCCTGACCGTGCTGGAACAGAGAGTGAGATAGTGTCACCTCTGACCCCCAGTCATCACAGCCCTCTGTCCTGACCGTGCTGGAATAGAGAGTGAGATAGTGTCATCCTCTGACCCCACAGCCCTCTGTCCTGAGTCAATCACAGCCCCCAGTCTCTGTCCTGACCGTGCTGGAACAGAGAGTGAGATAGTGTCACCTCTGACCCCCAGTCATCACAGCCCTCTGTCCTGACCGTGCTGGAACAGAGAGTGAGATAGTGTCACCTCTGACCCCCAGTCATCACAGCCCTCTGTCCTGACCGTGCTGGAATAGAGAGTGAGATAGTGTCATCTCTGACCCCCAGTCATCACAGCCCTCTGTCCTGACCGTGCTGGAACAGAGAGTGAGATAGTGTCACCTCTGACCCCCAGTCATCACAGCCCTCTGTCCTGACCGTGCTGGAATAGAGAGTGAGATAGTGTCATCTCTGACCCCCAGTCATCACAGCCCTCTGTCCTGACCGTGCTGGAACAGAGAGTGAGATAGTGTCATCTCTGACCCCCCAGTCATCACAGCCCTCTGTCCTGACCGTGCTGGAACAGAGAGTGAGATAGTGTCATCTCTGACCCCCCAGTCATCACAGCCCTCTGTCCTGACCGTGCTGGAACAGAGAGTGAGATAGTGTCATCTCTGACCCCCCAGTCATCACAGCCCTCTGTCCTGACCGTGCTGGAATAGAGAGTGAGATAGTGTCATCTCTGACCCCCCAGTCATCACAGCCCTCTGTCCTGACCGTGCTGGAACAGAGAGTGAGATAGTGTCACCTCTGACCCCCAGTCATCACAGCCCTCTGTCCTGACCGTGCTGGAACAGAGAGTGAGATAGTGTCACCTCTGACCCCCAGTCATCACAGCCCTCTGTCCTGACCGTGCTGGAATAGAGAGTGAGATAGTGTCATCTCTGACCCCCAGTCATCAAAGCCCTCTGTCCTGACCGTGCTGGAATAGAGAGTGAGATAGTGTCATCTCTGACCCCCAGTCATCACAGCCCTCTGTCCTGACCGTGCTGGAATAGAGAGTGAGATAGTGTCATCTCTGACCCCCAGTCATCACAGCCCTCTGTCCTGACCGTGCTGGAATAGAGAGTGAGATAGTGTCATCTCTGACCCCCAGTCATCACAGCCCTCTGTCCTGACCGCGCTGGAACAGAGAGTGAGATAGTGTCATCTCTGACCCCCCAGTCATCACAGCCCTCTGTCCTGACCGTGCTGGAATAGAGAGTGAGATAGTGTCATCTCTGACCCCCAGTCATCACAGCCCTCTGTCCTGACCGTGCTGAAACAGAGAGTGAGATAGTGTCACCTCTGACCCCCAGTCATCACAGCCCTCTGTCCTGACCGTGCTGGAACAGAGAGTGAGATAGTGTCACCTCTGACCCCCAGTCATCACAGCCCTCTGTCCTGACCGTGCTGGAATAGAGAGTGAGATAGTGTCACCTCTGACCCCCAGTCATCACAGCCCTCTGTCCTGACCGTGCTGGAACAGAGAGTGAGATAGTGTCACCTCTGACCCCCAGTCATCACAGCCCTCTGTCCTGACCGTGCTGGAACAGAGAGTGAGATAGTGTCACCTCTGACCCCCAGTCATCACAGCCCTCTGTCCTGACCGTGCTGGAATAGAGAGTGAGATAGTGTCATCTCTGACCCCCAGTCATCACAGCCCTCTGTCCTGACCGTGCTGGAACAGAGAGTGAGATAGTGTCACCTCTGACCCCCAGTCATCACAGCCCTCTGTCCTGACCGTGCTGGAATAGAGAGTGAGATAGTGTCATCTCTGACCCCCAGTCATCACAGCCCTCTGTCCTGACCGTGCTGGAACAGAGAGTGAGATAGTGTCATCTCTGACCCCCAGTCATCACAGCCCTCTGTCCTGACCGTGCTGGAACAGAGAGTGAGATAGTGTCATCTCTGACCCCCAGTCATCACAGCCCTCTGTCCTGACCGTGCTGGAACAGAGAGTGAGATAGTGTCATCTCTGACCCCCAGTCATCACAGCCCTCTGTCCTGACCGTGCTGGAATAGAGAGTGAGATAGTGTCATCTCTGACCCCCAGTCATCACAGCCCTCTGTCCTGACCGTGCTGGAACAGAGAGTGAGATAGTGTCACCTCTGACCCCCAGTCATCACAGCCCTCTGTCCTGACCGTGCTGGAACAGAGAGTGAGATAGTGTCACCTCTGACCCCCAGTCATCACAGCCCTCTGTCCTGACCGTGCTGGAATAGAGAGTGAGATAGTGTCATCTCTGACCCCCGAGTCATCACAGCCCTCTGTCCTGACCGTGCTGGAACAGAGAGTGAGATAGTGTCACCTCTGACCCCCAGTCATCACAGCCCTCTGTCCTGACCGTGCTGGAACAGAGAGTGAGATAGTGTCATCTCTGACCCCCAGTCATCACAGCCCTCTGTCCTGACCGTGCTGGAACAGAGAGTGAGATAGTGTCATCTCTGACCCCCAGTCATCACAGCCCTCTGTCCTGACCATGCTGGAACAGAGAGTGAGATAGTGTCACCTCTGACCCCCAGTCATCACAGCCCTCTGTCCTGACCGTGCTGGAACAGAGAGTGAGATAGTGTCATCTCTGACCCCCAGTCATCACAGCCCTCTGCCCTGACCGTGCTGGAATAGAGAGTGAGATAGTGGAGCTGCGGGCACATGACACATCACCAGGTGAACTAAGATCAGGTGTTACCTGTTTCTGGAGCAGTGTGCGCAAAAAGTGACATCACGTGAAGAAACATTTTCAAAACATTTTTGATGTTTTTTATTTAACCAGTTGAGTCAATTAAAGAACAAATTCTTATTTAAAATGATTGTTTACCCCGACCAAACCTTCCCCTAAGCCGGATGACGCTGGGCCAACTCCCGATCAAGGCTGGTTGTGATACAGCACGGGATTGAACCAGGGTCTGTAGTGATACCTCTAGCACTGCAATGCCTTAGACCGCTGTGCCACTCAGGAGCACAACAATGAATATTGTGAAACAAAAACATAGAAACAGACTAACCAATGCACACCTGGATTGCCTCACAAGGATAGCAAAAAACAGACTATACATTTACAATGAATTATATTTCGCTCATCATGAGGTAACCCTTAAAATGGATCTTATACATGCGATGTTGCCCGATTTGATGTGTGCACGTATATATTTGTGATGTGCTGTACATCAAATCAATTGCATGTGCTCTGTTGCTCTGACGTTGCTCTCAAATTGATAATTGATACTATTGGAAGGAAATGTACTACAAATGAAAGCTTCTGTGAGGCCCACTGAATGATTGTCTCAACCCAAAGTGGGTAAACACTGCTCAATATGCATATACGCCAAAGAGCATATAGTAACACTGGTCAATATGCACAAGGCAGAAAGAAAGAGCCCATCTAGCTAGTAACACTGGTCAATATGCACAGGCATATACAGTATAGCCAAAGAGAAAGAGCCCATCTATAGCCAAAGAGAAAGAGCCAAAGAGAAAGAGCCCATCTAGCTAGTAACACTGGTCAATATGCACTGTAGCCAAAGAGAAAGAGCCCATCTATACTGTATAGCCAAAGAGAAAGAAAGCCCATCTAGCTAGTAACACTGGTCAATATGCACATATACAGTATAGCCAAAGAGAAAGAGCGCTATACACTGTATAGCCAAAGAGAAAGAGCCCATCTAGCTAGTAACACTGGTCAATATGCACGAGGCATATACTGTATAGCCAAAGAGAAAGAGCCTAGCTATCTAGCTAGTAACACTGGTCAATATGCACGAGGCATATACTGTATAACCAAAGAGAAAGAGCCCATCTAGCTAGTAACACTGGTCAATATGCACGAGGCATATACTGTATAGCCAAAGAGAAAGAGCCCATCTAGCTAGTAACACTGCTCAATATGCACCCATCTAGCTAGTAACAGGCATATACAGTATAGCCAAAGAGAAAGAGCCCATCTAGCTAGTAACACTGGTCAATATGCACGAGGCATATACTGTATAGCCAAAGAGAAAGAGCCCATCTAGCTAGTAACACTGGTCAATATGCACGAGGCATATACTGTATAGCCAAAGAGAAAGAGCCCATCTAGCTAGTAACACTGGTCAATATGCACGAGGCATATACTGTATAACCAAAGAGAAAGAGCCCATCTAGCTAGTAACACTGGTCAATATGCACGAGGCATATACTGTATAACCAAAGAGAAAGAGCCCATCTAGCTAGTAACACTGGTCAATATGCACGAGGCATATACAGTATAGCCAAAGAGAAAGAGCTCATCAAGCTAGTAAAATAAGCATTTCGCTGCACCTGCTATAACACTTGCAAATCTGTGTTACGCGACCAATAAACTTTGATTTGATCTACATAACAGAGATGATGATCCTATATTCTGGACTCGTAAAACGTTGAAATCGTCACAGATGCTCAATGAAGAAAAAAAAAAAAAGGCATGAAATTCACTTCCATAGCCGAGAGTGTTTTCTGTCATGCTATTGTTCTGTCATACAGCCCTCAGAGTAAGACAGTATTGTAGCGGTTGACAAATCTCCCCCATGTTTTCCCAGTCCTTTATTAAGTGGTATACCGGTATGTGTCATGGGTCATTATGTGTCATGGGTCATTATGTGTCATGGGTCATTATGTGTCATGGGTCGGTGATGTGGAAAAGGGAAACTAGGTGAGGGAAGTAGTCTCTATTCTAGTACCTCTTTCACAACTATAGGAGCATAGAAATAGAATGAATAGAACAGGCTTGGAAGCTACCAACCCTGATAATATGACCGGTAACCTCATGGGTACACTCTCAGATTATACTTCGATGATTGCCCCCATGGAGAAGTAACCACTAGTACCTGTTTCAGAACAATAGGGCTGTGTCTCATTACATCCAACTTTTACCCTACTTAGGGCCCGATTCCGATTTAGATATTGATACCTTTCCTAGACACGCCTTTCCTAGACACGCCTTTCCTAGACACGCCTTTCCGAGACACGCCTTTCCTAGTCACGCCTTTCCTAGACACGCCTTTCCTAGACACGCCTTTCCTAGACAAGCCTTTCCTACACACACCTTTCCTAGACACTCCTTTCTTAGACACGCCTTTCCTAGACACGCCTTTCCTAGACACGCCTTTCCTAGACACGCCTTTCCTAGACACGCCTTTCCTACACACGCCTTTCCTACACACGCCTTTCCTAGACACGCCTTTCCTAGACACGCCTTTCCTACACACGCCTTTCCTACACACACCTTTCCTAGACACTCCTTTCTTAGACACGCCTTTCCTAGACACGCCTTTCCTAGATAAGCCTTTCCTACACACGCCTTTCCTACACACGCCTTTCCTAGACAAGCCTTTCCTACACACGCCTTTCCTAGACACACCTTTCCTAGACACGCCTTTCCTAGACACACCTTTCCTAGACACACCTTTCCTAGACACACCTTTCCTAGACACACCTTGTGTGTCTACAGATACACTGTATTAATGAAGGTGGGTTGGAGGAGTGTCTACATATCATTAATATGGTGTATCTGTAGACACAGTAGACACACCTCCACTACACCTCCATTAATATGGTGTATCTGTAGACACGCCTCCAACACACCTCCATTAATATGGTGTATCTATAGACACACCTCCAACACACCTCCATTAATATGGTGTATCTATAGACACACCTCCAACACACCTCCATTAATATGGTGTATCTGTAGACACGCCTCCACCACACCTCCATTAATATGGTGTATCTGTAGACACGCCTCCACCACACCTCCATTAATATGGTGTATCTGTAGACACGCCTCCACCACACCTCCATTAATATGGTGTATCTATAGACACGCCTCCACCACACCTCCATTAATATGGTGTATCTGTAGACACGCCTCCATTAATATGGTGTATCTATAGACACGCCTCCAACACACCTCCATTAATATGGTGTATCTATAGACACGCCTCCAACACACCTCCATTAATATGGTGTTATAGACACGCCTGGTGCATCTAGACACGCTCCAACACACCCCCATTAATATGGTGTATCTATAGACACGCCTCCAACACACCTCCATTAATATGGTGTATCTATAGACACGCCTCCAACACACCTCCATTAATATGGTGTATGTATAGACACGCCTCCATTAATATGGTGCATCTATAGACACGCCTCCAACACACCCCCATTAATATGGTGTATCTGTAGACACGCCTCCACCACACCTCCATTAATATGGTGTATCTGTAGACACGCCTCCACCACGCCTCGCCCTTAACCCGGGTCGGGAATCGGCCCCTTAGTGCGCTACTGAAGACCATGGCCCATAGGGTTACAGTCAAAAGTGGTGCACTATATTGGGGTTATAGGGGGCCACTTTGAACACAGACTAGGAGTTGCCTAATTAAGCAATAAGGCCAGAGGAGGTGTGGCAAATGGCCGATATACCACGGCTAAGGGATGTTTAAAGCACGACGCAACACGGAGTGCCTTGACACTGCCCTTAGCCGTGGTATATTGGCCATATACCAAAAACCTCAGAGGTGCCTTATTGCTATTATAAACTGGTTACCAATGTAATTAGAGCAGTAAAAAATAAAATGTTTTGTCATACCAGTGGTATACGGTCTGATATACCATGGCTGTCAGCCAATCAGCATTCAGAGCTTGAACCACCCAGTTTATAATTGCGAATACTCTCCCTCTATTGTACTCACAGCTGAGTTGACGCTGTCCAACTGCACCATATTTACATTGTGAACGTACCTACCGACCATCTGTTCAGAGAGTTTCTGATAGAGGGGGTTGGATATACAAATGAGTTCATTGTGGTAAGGTGTCCTTCACTGAGTGACTGTAACATTCAAAACAAAACACAATTTGTACAAGTACTGGAGAGCAAATTTTGTGTCTTTATTATGAGGGGATTCAAAGGAAAGGCTCTGGGATGGCCCGGGGATGCATGTTGTGTAGGAAACTATGCAGATGACTGTGCTCAGACCATCTGAGTGCAACCACACGGTGAAACTGAACCCCTTATCAACTGAAAGACCACTGTGTAAAGGTCAAATTACTTCTGAACCCCATGAACACAGAACAACACACAAACTTTCATATTTTCAAATTGATTTTTTTTTATTATGAAAGATAATATATTTTTTAAAAATTGACGTGAATGCAAAAGCTGATAATAAATTAAACGCTCTGTTTGCAGACACTGGGGAAGGAGGAGGGTGGAGGGGGGGTCATCCTCGGGAGGCCATCTGTTAAGAGGGGGGTGGGGGGGGGGGCCAGCAGGAGGGAGTGGTTGGAGGGGGGTACCCTGGCTTCCACTGGGACGTCTGTCCTAGAGACAGCTGAACCAAATCCCACTGCACCAGCTGTGGGGAATTACGGCTGAAATAACCAATGGGGAAGAAGACAGGACCACTGGGGGCGGTTTCACTGCTTCTCAACAATGAAGGCTATCTTGTCAGAGTCAATACACACATGGACGCGTACTGGCTTCTCCAAATATACGTCCCAAACGCCACCCTGTTCCCTATATAGTGCACTACTTTAGACCAGAGCCCTATGGCACCCTATTCCCTATATAGTGCACTACTTTAGACCAGAGCCCTATGGAACCCTATTCCCTATATAGTACACTACTTTTAACCAGAGCCTGTAGGGACTAGGGTGCCATATTGGATACAGACCCAACTGTCTCTGAGCTGTTCTTTTAACAGTGTTGCCCGTTGACTGTGGGTGTCAACTGGTAATCTACACGTCATTGTTCAAAAGATGCAGATTATTATATCAGAGAGGAACTGTAAACACTCCATTGTTTATACAGTACACGTACATCCCTGCGTCTAGCGCGACCTAAAAAGTGTCAGCAGTTGGAAGCCTGCGCCAGGATTTCATCTCCCTGTTGGGGAAACAACAAAAAAATACATAACATTAGTGCGCATATAGCCATGATCACAAGTGAAGCTCAAATTAATATCTTCCAAATGTCATATGTTTCACTTTAGCTTTCAATCATCATAAATGTAATAACACAAGGTTAATGTGGCTGGAACAGAACATAAGCATAGAAACCACTCTACCTAAATTATAGGAGAAATTCCTTCTTTAATCACGTTTAGGATATCTCAACATGTTTTGATCACCAGAGGGGAGTTAGTAGGATTTATGTGTGGATGTTGAAATGTTTTGTACTACAGTACGCAACATCAGCAGGCCTTCCTTATACAGATGTAGGATTTTAATTTGAGCCAGTTTGCTACAGCAGGAAAATAATCCTGCAGCAATAGGAAACGTGAATAATAATTAATGGATCTTTTTTTGTTAGAGCAAATCAAGTCTGACATTCTAAAGTAAAAATGACAAACTTTAGAAGCCTTTTTAAAGCTTGAACTGAGAGCAAGAAAAGGGCGATCAAATTAAGATCCTACATCTGTAGACCAAAGCTACTGGTCGAAAGTAGTGCACTACATAAGGAATAGGGTGCCATTTGGACCTAACGATGAAGCAGATGATCCAACACAAGGTGAGGATTACTTACACGTTGCCACAACCAGGCACAAGACTCTCTTGATGCTGTGGTTTTGTCAGACTGAATTTCCTGAAGAAGGCCGGAAATTTCAGCATTTTTCTAGAGCGCTTCGATGTAGGGCTGAGAGAGAGAGAGAGAGAGAGAGAGAGAGAGAGAGAGAGAGAGAGAGAGAGAGAGAGAGAGAGAGAGAGAGAGAGAGAGAGAGAGAGAGAGAGAGAGAGAGAGAGAGAGAGAGAGAGAGAGAGAGAGAGAGAGAGAGAGAGAGAGAGAGAGAGATTTGGTGAGTAACAGACCAAAGTCAGTGTAGGAAGGTATTTGCCGTTAGGACATTGTTTGTGGTTAAAGGGGTATTATTGTTATTCAGTATTATTGTGTCATCACGATACTGTTTGCAGAATGGATACTGCTCACCATCTATGGGCTAACAAACACATGTGTTTCTAAATATCCAGACTCCTCTATTATGACACTGAGGATAGGGGCATGCCGGTCTGGAGGGCAAGACAGAGAATTTTCAAGATTTAGTAGTATTCTATAGTAAGTACTGTAGTACTCTAGTAAGTACTGTAGTATTCTATAGTAAACTATAGTATTCTATAGTAAGTACTCTAGTATTCTTATTAAATTGTTGTATTTGTTCATGTGGGTCAAGTGAAGAAGGCTCACCATTCTGCCTGTGAGGAGGCCTGTGTCTGTCTGTCAGCCTCCACTCTCTCCTCCTCCTCTTCTTCCTTCCCATCCTCCTCCTCCTCTTCTTCTTCCTTCACCTCCTCCTCCTCTTCTTTGCTCTCAGGTATGTATTCCCAGAGGCGAGAGTTGACCCACAGCGCCTCCTGAAGGCTGAGGCCGCGCCCTACACAGGTGGTCTGGCGGCACAGCGGGCAGCACACGGTGACCATGTCACTCTTGGGCTGGGACATGGTCTCTAAGCAGGTGGCACAGAAGGTGTGTCTACAGTGGAGCACCCGGGGGATCCGATCCTGACGAGAGTAGGGCTGATAACACACCCCACACTCCCTGTCCTCACACAGAACCATGGCCGGGCCGGACAGCGATAGCTGGACCTGGACTGGAAGAGCCTGGGTGGAGCAGCAAGACTGGAGTACTGGGGTTGGCGGGCCTACCTGGCTAGAGGAATGGAGGCCACGAAGGCTTATCTGGAGGTGGTTAGGCGGTAGGCCTGGCAAGGATACCTGGACCTGAGAAAGCCTGGTCTGGAGGGGCCTGGGTATAGGCTGCAGAGACTGGAGCACTGGGTAGCAGGGCTGGACCAAGATATACTGGAAATCTAACTAGATACTGGACACCTAACTAGATAAGGGACACCTAACTAGATACTGGACACCTAACTAGATAAGGGACACCTAACTAGATACTGGACACCTAACTAGATAAGGGACACCTAACTAGATACTGGACACCTAACTAGGCCGGCACTAAACCAGGTGGGGAGAAGACAGATTACCTGGCTGGATTGGTCTGTCTGTCTGTCTGTCTGTCTGTCTGTCTGTCTGTCTGTCTGTCTGTCTGTCTGTCTGTCTGTCTGTCTGTCTGTCTGTCTGTCTGTCTGTCTGTCTGTCTGTCTGTCTGAGAGGAAGAGGAGTCTCTGGGGAGATGGAGGTACTGCTGGGCCGGCAGAAGTTGGGCTAATGATTATTGTGTCCAAGTTTGTTTATTTTGTTATTACAGCTCTTCTCTGGTCCCCTCTCTCTCTCTGTGGTTAAAAACAAATCCAAATCAAATCAAATGTATTTATATAGCCCTTTGTACATCAGCTGATGTCTCAAAGTGCTGTATCAGTCATTATATCCTTTTCATTCAGAGATATACAAAATTAGTTAAATAATAAAGTAAAAGGCTGTATGTCCATAAACAGTTATAACGAGTTTTAGGTTTAACTGGTCTAAGAGGTTGTCACTCTCACATAAAACGTTATTATTAAAGTTCTCGCTAATACGTTTAAAAGGTTTCATCTTTAAATCTTCAATTAGATAATTAATTGTTACAAAAAAAATATTTATCATGACCATTTCTGTTCAAAATGAACATTTACACTAAAATTAAACTTCTAAATCAATCCCAAAAAGAAAGGCTACTTTTAAAATTAAATGTACTTACACTTAAATATGAAGGAATATTCCAGAAGGTTAAAGTGATGGTCCTGTCGTTGTTATATGATAGAGAGATAGAAACAGAAAGACTGCCTGCCTCCTTTTCAGTGTGTCTGTGTGTGTTGAGGGGGCAGTTTTGGGTTGTCTCTTTTCTAAGGGCAGGCCCAACCGGCACAGCAGCTGTGGCAGCCAGGGGATGGCCTGCCTGCCTGCCTGCCTGTGTGAAGGTTTACTAGCAGCCTGGAGGGGAGGAGGGGTGACTGGGCTCAAAGCTGTCTGACTGGCTGGGAGCTCACTCCCTTTGTTTAGGGTGCCTGACAGTGGGTGGTGGAGGGGGAGAGAATCCTTTTTGAGTTCAATACTTTACTGTTCAATTCTAATATTTTTTTTGTGGTTGTTGTTTTGTGTTTTTAATTGTTTATTAGTCTTGCTTTGGCAATGTAAACATATGTTTCCCATTCCAATAAAGCACATTTCAATTGAAAGAGAGAGATTATTTCACCATTATGGCCTATTTATTGCCTTACCTCCCTAATCTTACTACATTTGCACACACTGTATATAGCTTTTTCTATTGTGTTATTGACTGTACGTTTGTTTATCCCATGTGTATCCCAAAATGTAAACCCCAAATCCAAAGACTTATTTTCTCTATCTGCAGCAGAAATTGGGCTGATAATTATTGTGTCCCAGCTTGTTTATTTTGTTTTGCTGTTCTTGTCTCTGTGGTTAAAAAGATTCCGATACGGCTGTCTTCAGTCATTATATCCTTTACATCGTTTGAGATGAACGTATGAGTCTGATTTATATCGTATCCGGACTGAAAAGAAGGGCTCGTCCGGGATTTGAACCCGGGACCTCTCGCACCCAAAGCGAGAATCATACCCCTAGACCAACGAGCCACGATAAAAATAAAACAACATTTTACCAGATATAGATAGGTAACTATTTTACCAGATATAGATAGGTAACTAACTATACCTTCATTTTAAGACTGATTGGATACCACATATGGCACGGATTGGATACCACAAATGGCACTATTTAAATAACATCCGCAGATATCACGGGGAACGCATTCGTTTTGAATGTAGCAAACGTCAGAGTAAAAAAAAAAAAAACTGGGCTCGTCCGGGATTTGAACCCGGGACCTCTCGCACCCGAAGCGAGAATCATACCCCTAGACCAACGAGCCGCGTGCACTGGCAGGGGACATTTTGACGTTATAAATGACTATAACACAACATGCAAACCATTATTTTGAACCTGCAATTCCGAGTATATAAAGCATTTCTAAATGCGCCAGGTAATTAGCCAAATTTTACATGTTTACATTGCTTGTTTCAGGATGAGACTAATGTGTTACCGAAACGTTTGCTGGCTAACTAACTAGCTTAGCTAACGTTATCACATACGTTACCGATAGCTTTACATGCCAGCATAGCTTCAACTCACAACTTGGCTAGCTGTCTATCTAGCTACTGTAGCTAGCAAACTATATAGCTATCTATCTAGTTAACTAGCTAGCTAGCTAACAATATATCTATCTATCTAGCTAACAATCTAGCTACTGTATCTATCTAACTATTTAGCTATCTGTATAGCTAACCATCTAGCTAACTATCAAGCTATCAATCTAACTACTGAATCTAGCTATATATCTAGCTATCTATCTAGCTACTGTATCTATCTAGCTAACTATCAAGCTATCTATCTAGCTACTGGATCTAGCTATCTATCTAGCTACTGTATCTAGCTACCTATCTAGCTACTGTATCTAGCTAACCATCTAGCTACTGTATCTAGCTACCTATCTAGCTAACCATCTAGCTACTGTATCTAGCTACTGTATCTAGCTAACTATCAAGCTTTTGTATCAATCTACTGTATCTAACTAACTATCTAGCTACTGTATCTAGCTAACTATCAAGCTTTTGCATCTAGCTACTGTATCTAGCTAACTATCAAGCTTTTGCATCTAGCTACTGTATCTAGCTAACTATCAAGCTTTTGTATCTAGCTACTGTATCTAGCTAACTGTCAAGCTATCTATCTAGCTACTCTATCTAGCTACTGTATCTAGCTACTGTATCTAGCTAACTATCAAGTTTTTGTATCTAGCTAACTATCAAGCTTTTGTATCAATCTACTGTATCTAGCTAACTGTCAAGCTATCTATCTAGCTACTGTATCTAGCTACTGTATCTAGCTACCTATCTAACTAACTATCTAGCTAACTATCTATCTAGCTACTGGATCTAGCTATCTATCTTGCAACTGTATCTATCTAGCTACTGGATCAAGCTATCTATCTAGCTACTGTATCTAGCTAACGATCTAGCTACTGTATCTAGCTACCTATCTAGCTACCTATCCAGCTAACTCTATCCCAGAATGCCCTGCGGGGGGGGAAACGGACTGTAAACACAACAGTTGTTATATCCCAGAATGCCCTGCGGGGGGGAAACGGACTGTAAACACAACAGTTGTTATATCCCAGAATGCCCTGCGGGGGGAAACGGACTGTAAACACAACAGTTGTTATATCCCAGAATGCCCTGCGGGGGGAACGGACTGTAAACACAACAGTTGTTATATCCCAGAATGCCCTGCGGGGGGAAACGGACTGTAAACACAACAGTTGTTATATCCCAGAATGCCCTGCGGGGGGGAAACGGACTGTAAACACAACAGTTGTTATCTGGAGCTCACTAGTAGCAACTAGCTGCTATCTGACGTTACCAGGCCTTACTATTCCTGTGAGTATCATCATATATTAGTATAATAATCGATTATCTCGTGGTTTCACACGTGTAAGTTACAGCAAATTCATCGAATATCCTATATTGACATGAATGTTATGACTACGGATACAACGTTAATAAATTCATAGCTAGTTATTAAGTGTCTCTAGTTTTTTTTAGTTTTTGTCGTCAACAGTCAAGCTAGCTAACCAAGTTGCTAACTCGTTTAGCGGCTAACAAGCGAATGTAATGTTATACTGTCCTTGACTTACTTTAGTTAGCTAACGTTAACTAGTACAAACAACAAACAAACAAAAAACTGCATTGTCTGGCAAGCTAGCTAGCTGACAGTCAATACATTTAGATTAGACAATCTGGGGCCTGTTGCACAAAACTAGGATAGGGATTAAGCCAGGATATCTTGGTGATCCTGGCTCAATTGATCCGTAATCCGGTTGCACTAAAGATGGATAGGGGCAGGAGGATATGTTATGGTATAAATTACCATGGAGATTTATTCTGTGGAGCTAGCCTGCTCCAGACCAGGCTAAATTCCAGGATCTATTTAATCTCATCCCTAATGTCAGTCAGCAGTCACCACAAATGGAAACCAATAGTTATTTCACTGCTCACTATACATTGTTATCACATATAACTAGACCCACTGTCATTATTTAAACATTTGTGATCATTAATTTCAATGATTTTGGATAAAAATGATTTTTAGATGTTGCTATCATTAGATAATTTACAGTTTCCCATAGACTATATATAAAATGATAGAATATTAGGCCACAGAGGGAAAAAAAGACAAGTCATAATATTGTAACCAGTTGTTTTAAAGGAGGACAATTGTTAAAATGACAGATGCGGGGCATTTCGTGAAATTGTACTTCAGTATGGTTTCATAAACAAAGACATGCTGATGTGCCAGAATATTAAGTATCACATTGTCATAAGTATCAAAACTGTAAAAACAATATGTAGCTTTTCTGCAGAAAGAACCAGCCTCATAAATTTATGACTTTATCCTTTTTCTTCAGTGTGGCCCTAGTACTCTGTCATATAAACAAATACACATTCCATATGAATATAAAAACACAATGTGTAACATTATGTTCCTTTATTGAATAAGGACGAAACAAAGCAGGTAAACCATCAGCTCCTTTCGAAACTGAAGTCACAGTGACTCTACAAGATGGAAAGCACAGAATCCAAGCATATTATACAAAATGATACATACACATTCAAAGGTCTGTATATAACACACCCTGCATGTCTGCACACTAAAATAAATGCAGGACAAATCCATACACATCAACTGAACAGACAAATGAATGGATGCAGTAGCCTCCTGCAGCCTTGTATTACACACAGTATACCGCACAAACATCATAAGAGGCCAAATTCGTAAAAAACGAACCCAAAAAAACCAAATTCCTCTGCCACCGCAGGACATATTTAACCAAAATTGAAAGCACACATACTAACTAAAATAATTCAACACATATTGGTCCCTCAGCAGCCGACCACTGTCGTCATCAGGGAAGATTGCCGGATTGTCCCAGTCCATGGCTGGTGGCACTCTGGGGGCCCTCTCCTTCCTCAGGCAGGCCACATTGTGGAGGACAGCACAAGCCACAGTAATATCACATGCCCTAACAGGGCTGACCCTTAATTTGTGAAGGCAGTGAAAGCGTGCCTTCAGGAGGCCAAAGGTCATTTCAACTCTGGCCCTGGTCCTGGCATGGGCATGGTTGTAGGCCTGCTGTGCTTCCTGGGGGTCTGTGAAAGGTGTCAGGAGAAAAGGCTGGCAGCCATACCCCTGTCTCCCAGCAACACACCAGAGAATTCACCTGTCAACACAAAATCTCATCATTACTACCTCATAAACACAGTGATATTCTTGACACAGCCATGATGGTTATAAATAGGGGTTGTGTGGCTTACCTTGTGATAGGCACTGATAGATTTCAGAGGCCCGAAAGATTCTGGAGTCATGGACTGAGCCAGGCCATTTTGCCACAACATTGCTGATCACACAGTCAGCATTGCAGACCATCTGAAATCATAAGATGAGGAATATTACACCAATCAATGCACATCACTGGCAGATTTTTTTGCTTATTTTCCTAGGTAATTTTGCTCAAGAAAATATTCAAGATGTTTTTTAGATATTTTTTTTTTACTGAAAACAAGACAAAAATACTAAGTAAGAAAGACATTTTTTGCAGTGCAGTGAGCAACCGACCTTGGGTCCTTTGAAAGGCGCTATATAAATTAAAGTGATTATTATTATAGCTCATCTATTTATTCAATTAAATTTTATTTATATAGCACTTTTCACAATTGTTTCATTCTGTCAAAGCAGCTTTACATTAATGAAAGCAGGAGAAACACAAAAAAAACGGTGGACAACATAAGAAGCAGAGTACAACGGCTAAGATTAAACCGTACTGAGCGTAGTAACGTTACATAATAATGTAAGGCTTTAATAATAATTTATCATAGCTTTATACAGTGTGATGGACTTACTTTACACAATTTCACTCATATCTGCAGTGCATTTCAATTAAAAAATGTAACCGTTTCATAATTACAGTACAACTGCGTTTTTGGAGATGTGAATTAAATATTTGAATTGTAATTGTGATGTTTCAGCGGAGCGGTGAGTGTGTAATTGTGCACTACTTACGCATTCAGGCGGTCTGCAATACTTTGCCACGCTTTTTCTTTGCTTTATCACTGTGGCGGTGTTGCCTTTCTTCTTAATTATATCTTTTACCTCCTCGTATGCCTCCATGAGGATTTGTGCTTCCGACGGGGAAAAGTACGCGGCTCTAGTTGCCATGGTAAATCAGTTAATCTGTGATCTGTGGCGGGGTCTATTTGAGTGAGCCGTGAGCGCACCTATCCAGGATTGGTTTCACCTGGCTTAATGAATCCGTGTCTGCTCATCCTGGCTTGGTCTTTGTGCAACCAATTAAGCCTGGACGCACATGTTTTGGCTTCATTGAGCTCAGTTTAGTCATTTATCCCGGATGTCTTAATTCTACTTTTGTGCAACAGGCCCCTGGTTGGCTAACACGTTTTGTTGATAAGCTGGCGTCGTGGTCCGTATGATCAAAACACTCTGCAGACAGTACTGAAGATGGACTGCTAACTGATAGCTATCTAAGTGCATTTCAAAGTAGCTTCCCAGTCCGAATCACGAGTCATACGTTCATGGTTTTATTTACAGGGACCATGTAGCAAAGTGGATGCCGGTGAGAAGCCAATTACTAGAGATGGATGCCTTTTTGGGATCTCTGCAAGACCATGACGTGAGGTGAGAGCAGATACGAGCAGCTGCCTTTTAGTTCTAATAGGAGTAACTATGTATTGGAAGATATCTATGTTGTTGTTTTTTTTTAAGACCTCAAGCGTTTCATAAAATAAATGTTGTCCTGCTCCGCACTTCCCAGCTCTGTCCTCACGTCCTGTGAGCCCGAGCTGCAGGAGCTGATGAGACAAATAGACATCATGGTGAACCATAAGAGGACGGAGTGGGAGGCAGAGATCCGTGCCATGGAGCTGCGTCTGCACAGAGGAGAAGAGGAGCTCCTCTCAGCCAGAACCCTCATAGACCAAAGGAACTCGGAGGTACGGTTGTGCATAGATATTATTGTTGTCGTTATTGTACAATTTGTATTTATTTTCAAACAATACAAAACACATACAAACATTATGCAAAGGCAGACAACGAACATCACCCATCCCCAGACTCCCCCTGCACACACCCCCATCTCCAGACTCCCCTGCACACACCCCCATCTCCAGACTCCCCATGCTCACACCCCCATCTCCAGACTCCCCCTGCTCACACCCCCATCTCCAGACTCCCCCTGCACACACCCCCATCTCCAGACTCCCCCTGCACACACCCCCATCTCCAGACTCCCCCTGCACACACCCCCATCTCCAGACTCCCCCTGCACACACCCCCATCTCCAGATTCCCCTGCACACACCCCCATCCCCAGATTCCCCCTGCACACACCCCCATCTCCAGATTCCCCCTGCACACACCCCCATCTCCAGACTCCCCCTGCTCACACCCCCATCTCCAGACTCCCCCTGCTCACACCCCCATCCCCAGACTCCCCCTGCTCACACCCCCATCCCCAGACTCCCCCTGCTCACACCCCCATCTCCAGACTCCCCCTGCTCACACCCCCATCTCCAGACTCCCCCTGCTCACACCCCCATCCCCAGACTCCCCCTGCTCACACCCCCATCCCCAGACTCCCCTGCTCCCACCCCCATCCCCAGACTCCCCCTGCTAACACCCCCATCCCCAGACTCCCCCTGCTCACACCCCCATCTCCAGACTCCCCCTGCTCACACCCCCATCTCCAGACTCCCCCTGCTCACACCCCCATCTCCAGACTCCCCCTGCTCACACCCCCATCCCCAGCCCCCCCTGCTCACACCCCCATCTCCAGACTCCCCCTGCTCTCACACCCATCTCCAGACTCCCCCTGCTCACACCCCCATCTCCAGACTCCCCTGCTCACACCCCCATCTCCAGACTCCCCTGCTCACAACCCCATCTCCAGACTCCCCTGCTCACACCCCCATCCCCAGACCCCCTGCTCACACCCCCATCTCCAGACTCCCCTGCTCTCACACCCATCTCCAGACTCCCCCTGCTCACACCCCCATCTCCAGACTCCCCTGCACACACCCCCATCTCCAGACTCCCCCTGCTCACACCCCCATCTCCAGACTCCCCCTGCTCACACCCCCATCCAGTTTTAAGTATACCTTTTTTTCAAGAGGATTGACAAGAAAACTATTGTCCAACCCATTGGGTATCTCACCCCACACATACAATTATCTGTAAGGTCCCTCAGTCCAGTAGTGAATTTCAAACATGGGATTCAACCACAAAGGGATATTCAATGTCTGCTTAGTTTTTTATTTTTGCCCATCTACCAATAGATGTCCTTCTTTTGCGAGACATTGGAAAACCTCACTGGTCTTTGTGTTTGAAATTCACTGCTCAACTGAGGGACCTTACAGATAATTGTATGTGTGGAGTACAGAGATGAGGTAGTCGTTGAAAAATCATGTTAAACACTATTATTGTACACAGAATGAGTCCATGCAACTTATTATGTGACTCGTTAAGCACATTTTTACTCCTGAACTTATTTAGGCTTCCCATAATAAAGAGGTTGAATACTTATTGACTCAAAAAAACAACATGATTCCACTTTGACATTATTGGGTATTGTATGTAGATCAGTTACAACATCTTAATTTAATCTATTTTAAATTCAGGCTGTAACACAACAAAATGTGGGAAAAAGTCAAGGGGTGTGAATACTTTCTGAAGGCAGTATATATAATCTCTGTTTTAACTCCTGATGTCTCACTCCTTGCCTTTTTATACCCTGTGGAAGATGTACAAAGTGACAGTGGCTATAGTTTCACTGTTAGACCTGCAGAACACTGGCTGTCGGTTGTTGAAAGTGGTAGTGGAGAAAGAGCTGATGCAGGTGAACTAGACTGAGAGGCTATGTGGAAGTAGAATTGCAAAACTCTCTTAATTTTCCCTAAATTCTCCAGTTTTCTAGAAATCCTGTTTAGAAGATAATTGTAATAAGCAAAAAAAAAATACATTTGGAAACCTTCAACCAGGATTTCTGCAAAACCTGCAAATTCGAGGAAAGTTGTCCGATTTTTGCAACCCTATGTGTGAGGCAATCTTTTCTACTGCATGTAACTGTGAGCGTTCAGCTTTCCGTCAGTCTCCGTCAACTTAACGTGTGGGGCCTAAAACTGAGCTTGAATGCTAATCTCCCAGAAGAAACACACTAATGGAATGAACTGCGAAGGCTGTCATGTTGTTGTTGGTGAGAACTTACACTAGAGATGAGGTCCGACACATCGAGACACAACATTGGAACAATTCTGTGACTACTACAAAAAGTTTGTTTTAATTTAACATGCATTGCTGCACGACAGTGTCGGTTCCTAAAGTGTGTTTTGTAGCTGTGAATGCAGCCTGCCTACCGGGTTCTCTTGACACGAGCCTGTTTATCTTCTCACAGGCTGGGTTGCTCCGCAAGCAGCTAAATGAGGTCCAGACAGGGAAGCAAGAGCTGGTCATTAAATATGAGGAACAACTGCAGCGTGTCAAAGATGAGGTACGTTAGTGAGCGCTTTAGTGCAACACAAAGACGCTGTCGGTCAGTCCGTTAGTCTGTCTACCTGTCTGTCTGTCCGCCCGTCTGTCTGTCAGTCTGTCTGTGTATCTGTCTGTGTATCTGTCTGTCTGTCCATCTGTCTTTACTCTAGATTAGAGAACCAATAATATCCATTTTCCGTATGCTCAAGGTGCTAACATAGTACGGGTGAAACCCAGTCTAGTCTTAATGTGTACAGAGAGCTGCATGAATCAAGCCACACCATTCCCATGTCTCCTCTCTCTCTCCCTCCCTCCCTCCAGTTGTCTAAGCTGAAACGCAGCTACCAGAAGCTTCAGAGTAAACAGCTGAAGGAGTCTCGTGAAGGAGCCAAGAGCCGAGAGGAGGACAGGACAGAGGTGACCCGCCTCAATGGAAAGATAGAGGTACGGCCTGGTTCTTTTCTCAGAAGCTATGGACCAGTGTTCCCGGTGCTCCTGGTGTCCAGGATGTAGAGTACAGTATGTAGACATTTTTGTCAGAGAAGGATTGATCATCAGTTTGACCTTCTTTTAAGATCCTAACGAATAACATTATATTGGACAAGAAGGACCTGATCCTAGATCAGCGCTACTTTGAGGTGCATATTGCCCCGGATGTGCCTTTTGACGCCCTCTGCTGTTCCCTAGCTGTGTGTTCATCCCTGACCTCTGTGTTGTGTTGACCCCTGACCTCTGTGTTGTGTTCATCCCTGACCTCTGTGTTGTGTTGACCCCTGACCTCTGTGTTGTGTTCATCTCTGACCTCTGTGTTGTGTTCATCCCTGACCTCTGTGTTGTGTTGACCCCTGACCTCTGTGTTGTGTTCATCCCTGACCTCTGTGTTGTGTTGACCCCTGACCTCTGTGTTGTGTTGATCCCTGACCTCTGTGTTGTGTTGATCCCTGACCTCTGTGTTGTGTTCATCCCTGACCTCTGTGTTGTGTTGATCCCTGACCTCTGTGTTGTGTTCATCCCTGACCTCTGTGTTGTGTTGACCCCTGACCTCTGTGTTGTGTTCATCCCTGACCTCTGTGTTGTGTGTGTGTTCATCCCTGACCCTGACTGTGTTGTGTTGATCCCTGACCTCTGTGTTGTGTTGATCCCTGACCTCCCCCTGACCTCTGTGTTGTGTTGACCTCTGTGTTGTGTTCATCCCTGACCTCTGTGTTGTGTTCATCCCTGACCTCTGTGTTGTGTTCATCCCTGACCTCTGTGTTGTGTTCATCCCTGACCTCTGTGTTGTGTTCATCCCTGACCTCTGTGTTGTGTTCCCCTGACCTCTGTGTTGTGTTGACCCCTGACCTCTGTGTTGTGTTGACCCCTGACCTCTGTGTTGTGTTGACCCCTGACCTCTGTGTTGTGTTGACCCCTGACCTCTGTGTTGTGTTGACCCCTGACCTCTGTGTTGTGTTGACCCCTGACCTCTGTGTTGTGTTGACCCCTGACCTCTGTGTTGTGTTGACCCCTGACCTCTGTGTTGTTTTTAACCCCTGACCTCCGTTGTTTTGGACCCCTGACCTCCGTGTTGTGTTCATCCCTGACCTCTGTGTTGTGTTGACCCCTGACCTCTGTGTTGTGTTCATCCCTGACCTCTGTGTTGTGTTGACCCCTGACCTCTGTGTTGTGTTGACCCCTGACCTCTGTGTTGTGTTGACCCCTGACCTCTGTGTTGTGTTGACCCCTGACCTCTGTGTTGTGTTGACCCCTGACCTCTGTGTTGTGTTGACCCCTGACCTCTGTGTTGTGTTGACCCCTGACCTCTGTGTTGTGTTGACCCCTGACCTGTGTTGTGTTCCTCCGTGTTGTGTTCATCCCTGACCTCCCCCTGACCTCTGTGTTGTGTTGACCCCTGACCTCTGTGTTGTGTTCCTCTGTGTTGTGTTGACCCCTGACCTCTGTGTTGTGTTGACCCCTGACCTCTGTGTTGTGTTGACCCCTGACCTCTGTGTTGTGTTCATCCCTGACCTCTGTGTTGTGTTCATCCCTGACCTCTGTGTTGTGTTCATCCCTGACCTCTGCGTTGTTTTTGACCCCTGACCTCCGTGTTGTGTTCATCAGGAGTTCCGTCAGAGGTCAGCGGAGTGGGAGAACCAGAGGATGCAGTACCAGAAGCAGGTGTCGTCCCTGGAGACCCAGAGGAAGAGTCTGGCAGAGCAGTTCACTAATATGAAGGTAACTTAGCAACCAGGGACTTTACTATTTACTTTATGTTGTGTTGTACAAAACATGTACAGATTTACAGGGTCGTGACCTTGAAGCTGATTCCTCTCTAATCTTCTATCATCACCTGTCTCATCGAGAGATTTACTGTTATTCTACATATGTGAACACTGAAGACTACTGTTGACATTAACATTTAGGAGCCTTAAGACTTTATAGGAAAATTACCCCCCCACTTTCAAAATATCCTGAAATGAGCTACACTCTGCTGTACCTCCTCTTCCAGTCCCAGGGTGCAGCGTGGCTACAGGACCCAGGAGGAGAGCGTGCCGGGCAGGCAGATCTGCAGAGGCTGAGGGGTCAGTTGGAGAGGGCCCAGGATACACTGCACTCCCAAGAACTGGAGCTGGAACGACTCAGACACCTACAGGAGCAGCTGAGGGGAGAGCCCAGGAGGGGACAGCATGTAGGAGCTGGGAGGGAGGGAGGGAGGGAGGGAGGGAGGGGACAGCATGTAGGAGCCGGGAGGGAGGGAGGGAGGGGACAGCATGTAGGAGCCGGGAGGGAGGGAGGGAGGGAGGGGACAGCATGTAGGAGCAGGGAGGGAGGGGACAGCATGTAGGAGCCGGGAGGGAGGGATGGGACAGCATGTAGGAGCCGGGAGGGAGGGAGGGAGGGGACAGCATGTAGGAGCAGGGAGGGAGGGAGGGGACAGCATGTAGGAGCCGGGAGGGGAGGGAGGGAGGGGACAGCATGTAGGAGCTGGGAGGGAGGGAGAACCCGGTGCCTGTTGGCAGACCTGAGACGGACTGTTTTCTTGAAATAGACAGTCAGTGCCAGCCAGGTGCAGGTCTCTGTGATTGATGTTGTAACACAGTTGATGTTACAGTCAGGAATAGAAGACGGGATGAGACTGTGGTGTGAAATGCACGGTTGTTGTAAACCAAAGACGCTGCAGATTGGTGTGAATGAAAAATAACATGGTATTAGACCATGGCTTATAGACTGGCTTATAGACTGGCTTATAGACTGATTCATAGACCTGCTTATAGACTGGCTTATAGACTGATTCATAGACCTGCTTATAGACTGGCTTATAGACTGATTCATAGACCTGCTTATAGACTGGCTTATAGACTGGCTTGCTTATAGACTGGCTTATAGACTGATTCATAGACCTGCTTATAGACTGGCTTATAGACTGGCTTATAAACTGATTCATAGACCTGCTTATAGACTGATTCATAGACCTCCTTATAGACTGGCTTATAGACTGATTCATAGACCTCCTTATAGACTGGCTTATAGACTGATTCATAGACCTGCTTATAGACTGGCTTATAGACTGATTCATAGACCTGCTTATAGACTGGCTTATAGACTGATTCATAGACCTCCTTATAGACTGGCTTATAGACTGATTCATAGACCTGCTTATAGACTGGCTTATAGACTGATTCATAGACCTGCTTATAGACTGATTCATAGACCTGCTTATAGACTGGCTTATAGACTGATTAATAGACCTGCTTATAGACTGGCTTATAGACTGGCTTATAAACTGATTCATAGACCTGCTTATAGACTGATTCATAGACCTGCTTATAGACTGGCTTATAGACTGATTCATAGACCTGCTTATAGACTGGCTTATAGACTGATTCATAGACCTGCTTATAGAATGGCTTATAGACTGATTCATAGACCTGCTTATAGACTGGCTTATAGACTGATTCATAGACCTGCTTATAGACTGGCTTATAGACTGATTCATAGACCTGCTTATAGACTGGCTTATAAACTGATTCATAGACCTGCTTATAGACTGATTCATAGACCTCCTTATAGACTGTATACTGATTCATAGACCTGCTTATAGACTGGCTTATAGACTGATTCATAGACCTGCTTATAGACTGGCTTATAGACTGATTCATAGACCTGCTTATAGACTGGCTTATATACTGATTCATAGACCTGCTTATAGACTGGCTTATAGACTGATTAATAGACCTGCTTATAGACTGGCTTATAGACTGGCTTATAAACTGATTCATAGACCTGCTTATAGACTGATTCATAGACCTGCTTATAGACTGGCTTATAGACTGATTCATAGACCTGCTTATAGACTGGCTTATAGACTGATTCATAGACCTGCTTATAGACTGGCTTATAGACTGATTCATAGACCTGCTTATAGACTGGCTTATAGACTGGCTTATAGACTGATTCATAGACCTGCTTATAGACTGGCTTATAGACTGGCTTATAAACTGATTCATAGACCTGCTTATAGACTGATTCATAGACCTCCTTATAGACTGGCTTATAGACTGATTTAATAGACCTGCTTATAGACTGGCTTATAGACTGGCTTATAGACTGATTCATAGACCTGCTTATAGACTGGCTTATAGACTGATTCATAGACCTGCTTATAGACTGGCTTATAGACTGATTCATAGACCTGCTTATAGACTGGCTTATAGACTGATTCATAGACCTGCTTATAGACTGGCTTATAGACTGATTAATAGACCTGCTTATAGACTGGCTTATAGACTGGCTTATAAACTGATTCATAGACCTGCTTATAGACTGATTCATAGACCTGCTTATAGACTGGCTTATAGACTGATTCATAGACCTGCTTATAGACTGGCTTATAAACTTGTGGGTTTGGTGTTGTAGACTGGTTCATAGACTGGCTTATAGACTGATTCATAGACCTGCTAATAGACTGGCTTATAGACTGATTCATAGACCTGCTTACAGACTGGCTTATAGACCTGCTTATAGACTGGCTTATAGACTGTGGGTTTGGTGTTATAGACTGGCTTATAGACTGTAGGTTTGGTGTTGTAGACTGGCTTATAGACTGTAGGTTTGGTGTTGTAGACAGGTTCATAGACTGGCTTATACACAGTGGGTTTGGTGTTGTAGACTGGTTCATAGACTGGCTTATAGACAGTGGGTTTGGTGTTGTAGACTGATTCATAGACTGGGTTTGGTGTTGTAGACTGATTCATAGACTGTGGGTTTGGTGTTATAGACTGATTCATAGACTGGGTTTGGTGTTATAGACTGATTCATAGACTGTGGGTTTGGTGTTATAGACTGATTCATAGACAGTGGGTTTGGTGTTGTAGACTGATTCATAGACGGTGGGTTTGGTGTTATAGACTGATTCATAGACAGTGGGTTTGGTGTTATAGACTGATTCATAGACAGTGGGTTTGGTGTTGTAGACTGATTCATAGACTGTGGGTTTGGTGTTATAGACTGATTCATAGACGGTGGGTTTGGTGTTATAGACTGATTCATAGACTGTGGGTTTGGTGTTATAGACTGATTCATAGACATTGGGTTTGGTGTTGTAGACTGATTCATAGACAGTGGGTTTGGTGTTGTAGACTGATTCATAGACTGTGGGTTTGGTGTTATAGACTGATTCATAGACGGTGGGTTTGGTGTTATAGACTGATTCATAGACTGTGGGTTTGGTGTTATAGACTGATTCATAGACATTGGGTTTGGTGTTGTAGACTGATTCATAGACAGTGGGTTTGGTGTTGTAGACTGATTCATAGACGGTGGGTTTGGTGTTATAGACTGATTCATAGACAGTGGGTTTGGTGTTATAGACTGATTCATAGACAGTGGGTTTGGTGTTGTAGACTGATTCATAGACTGTGGGTTTGGTGTTATAGACTGATTCATAGACGGTGGGTTTGGTGTTATAGACTGATTCATAGACGGTGGGTTTGGTGTTATAGACTGATTCATAGACGGTGGGTTTGGTGTTATAGACTGGCATAGACTGTGGGTTTGGTGTTATAGACTGTGGGTTTGGTGTTATAGACTGATTCATAGACGGTGGGTTTGGTGTTATAGACTGATTCATAGACGGTGGGTTTGGTGTTATAGACTGGCATAGACTGTGGGTTTGGTGTTATAGACTGTGGGTTTGGTGTTGTAGACTGATTCATAGACAGTGGGTTTGGTGTTATAGACTGATTCATAGACAGTGGGTTTGGTGTTATAGACTGATTCATAGACAGTGGGTTTGGTGTTATAGACTGATTCATAGACAGTGGGTTTGGTGTTATAGACTGATTCATAGACGGTGGGTTTGGTGTTATAGACTGGCATAGACTGTGGGTTTGGTGTTATAGACTGTGGGTTTGGTGTTGTAGACTGATTCATAGACAGTGGGTTTGGTGTTATAGACTGATTCATAGACAGTGGGTTTGGTGTTATAGACTGATTCATAGACTGTGGGTTTGGTGTTAGACTGATTCATAGACAGTGGGTTTGGTGTTATAGACTGATTCATAGACATTGGGTTTGGTGTTGTAGACTGATTCATAGACAGTGAGTTTGGTGTTATAGACTGATTCATAGACGGTGGGTTTGGTGTTAGACTGATTCATAGACAGTGGGTTTGGTGTTATAGACTGTGGGTTTGGTGTTATAGACTGATTCATAGACGGTGGGTTTGGTGTTAGACTGATTCATAGACAGTGGGTTTGGTGTTATAGACTGATTCATAGACATTGGGTTTGGTGTTGTAGACTGATTCATAGACTGTGGGTTTGGTGTTATAGACTGGCATAGACTGTGGGTTTGGTGTTATAGACTGGCATAGACAGTGGGTTTGGTGTTATAGACTGGCATAGACTGTGGGTTTGGTGTTATAGACTGGCATAGACTGTGGGTTTGGTGTTATAGACGGTGGGTTTGGTGTTATAGACTGATTCATAGACAGTGGGTTTGGTGTTATAGACTGATTCATAGACTGTGGGTTTGGTGTTATAGACTGATTCATAGACAGTGGGTTTGGTGTTATAGACTGATTCATAGACTGTGGGTTTGGTGTTATAGACTGATTCATAGACAGTGGGTTTGGTGTTATAGACTGATTCATAGACAGTGGGTTTGGTGTTATAGACTGATTCATAGACAGTGGGTTTGGTGTTATAGACTGATTCATAGACAGTGGGTTTGGTGTTATAGACTGGCATAGAATGTGGGTTTGGTGTTATAGACTGATTCATAGACAGTGGGTTTGGTGTTATAGACTGTGGGTTTGGTGTTATAGACTGATTCATAGACAGTGGGTTTGGTGTTATAGACTGATTCATAGACAGTGGGTTTGGTGTTATAGACTGTGGGTTTGGTGTTATAGACTGATTCATAGACAGTGGGTTCACTGCTCCCCCCTGCAGGTGCTGACAGAGGAGAAGGAGGGGCAGAAGCAGCAGTTCTGTAATGACCTGTCCAAGCTGACCAGGGCCCTGCAGGCTAAAGAAGAAGTCATCCAGTCTCTAGAGGAGTGTCTAGGAGCCCAGGGGAGAGGTGGCTCAGGACTACAGCTCCTCAGACAGGACCTAGAGAAGACTACCACCAAGCTACACTCTGCCCAGGCCTGTGAGGTCCACCTGAAGACTGAACTGGCCAGACTCAGAGACAGGTGATCTGACTGACTGACCGGTTGGTTGACTGTGATTAAATGACTGAGTGGTTGGTTGACTGACTGGCTGTCTGGTTGACTGTGACAAAATGACTGAGTGGTTGGTTGACTGACTGGCTGTCTGGCTGACTGTGACTAAATGACTGATTGGTCGGCTGACTGTCTGCCTGGTTGGTTGACTGACTGGCTGGTTGGTTGACTGTCTGACTGGTTGTCTGGTTAACTGTATGACTAAATGGTTGACTGTCTGCTTGACTGTCTAAATGACTGACCGACTGACTGACTGTCTGATTGGCTGGCTGACTGTCTGATTGGCCGACTGTCTGACTGACTGTCTGATTGGCTGACTGTCTGATTGGCTGACTGGTTGGCTGACTGTCTGATTGGCTGACTGGTTGGCTGACTGTCTGACTGACTGACTGACTGGTTGGCTGACTGTCTGACTGTTTGTCTGGCTAACTGTATGACTAAATGGTTGACTGTCTAAATGACTGACCGACTGACTGTCTGATTGGCTGACTGACTGACTGACTGACTGTCTGATTGGCTGACTGTCTGACTGACTGTTTGATTGGCTGACTGACTGACTGACTGTCTGATTGGCTGACTGACTGTCTGCTTGACTGTCTAAATGACTGACCGACTGACTGATTGGCTGTCTGACTGATTGGCTGTCTGACTGACTGTCTGATTGGCTGACTGACTGGTTGGCTGACTGTCTGATTGGCTGACTGACTGGTTGGCTGACTGTCTGATTGGCTGACTGTCTGACTGACTGACTGGTTGGCTGACTGTCTGACTGGTTGTCTGGTTAACTGTATGACTAAATGGTTGACTGTCTAAATGACTGACCGACTGACTGTCTGATTGGCTGACTCTGATTGACTGACTGTCTGATTGGCTGTCTGACTGACTGTCTGATTGGCTGACTGGTTGGCTGACTGATTGACTGTCTGACTGACTGTCTGATTGGCTGACTGACTGGTTGGCTGACTGTCTGATTGGCTGGCTGACTGTCTGATTGGCCGACTGATTGACTGCGCCATGTCACACTGTCTCCCATTTCATTTTTAAATTGTCCGAATAAAGTCTAGGAGCACCACGTGTGAATTGAGTCCATTTAACAACAACGCCATGTTGTCTTTTCATTTTACACTTGTGTTGAATTAATCGTTAAAAGTTTACATAACGAGTTGTGAAAAAATATTCCAACTAAACGTTGTTGCATTGTGGGTCCTCTGTTTTATCATGTAGTCAATCTGCATCCATCTGTGTGACAGTTTGGTTGATGAAGGAACAACATCTGCTTTGTCGTCATACTGCAGCCTGGTATCAGTTTATATGCATCACAACAATGATGTTTTTACTACAACAACAAAACCCCTATGTGCCCATAGTGAAACATGTCTTCTCTCCTCAGACTGGAGACTATGAGCAGACAGAGAGGAGAGTTGGTCACGAGAGAAACGGAGTTAAAGCATATCAAGGAAGAGAGGAGTCGCTCTGTGACTGAGGTGAAACGGGTAAGTGGCAGTGACCAGGGTCCTACAGTAAGTGGCAGTGACCAGGGTCCCACAGTAAGTGGCAGTGACCAGGGTCCCACAGTAAGTGACATGGACCAGGGTCCCACAGTAAGTGGCATGGACCAGGGTCCCACAGTAAGTGGCAGTGACCAGGGTCCCACAGTAAGTGACATGGACCAGGGTCCCACAGTAAGTGGCAGTGACCAGGGTCCCACAGTAAGTGGCAGTGACCAGGGTCCCACAGTAAGTGGCAGTGACCAGGGTCCCACAGTAAGTGGCAGTGACCAGGGTCCCACAGTAAGTGGCAGTGACCAGGGTCCCACAGTAAGTGGCAGTGACCAGGGTCCCACAGTAAGTGGCAGTGACCAGGGTCCCACAGTAAGTGGCAGTGACCAGGGTCCCACAGTAAGTGGCATGGACCAGGGTCCCACAGTAAGTGGCATGGACCAGGGTCCCACAGTAAGTGGCAGTGACCAGGGTCCCACAGTAAGTGGCAGTGACCAGGGTCCCACAGTAAGTGGCATGGACCAGGGTCCCACAGTAAGTGGCATGGACCAGGGTCCCACAGTAAGTGGCATGGACCAGGGTCCCACAGTAAGTGGCATGGACCAGGGTCCCACAGTAAGTGGCAGTGACCAGGGTCCCACAGTAAGTGGCATGGACCAGGGTCCCACAGTAAGTGACATGGACCAGGGTCCCACAGTAAGGGGCATAGACCAGGGTCCCACAGTAAGTGACATGGACCAGGGTCCCACAGTAAGTGGCATGGACCAGGGTCCCACAGTAAGTGGCATGGACCAGGGTCCCACAGTAAGTGGCATGGACCAGGGTCCCACAGTAAGTGACATGGACCAGGGTCCCACAGTAAGTGGCAGTGACCAGGGTCCCACAGTAAGTGGCATGGACCAGGGTCCCACAGTAAGTGGCAGTGACCAGGGTCCCACAGTAAGTGGCAGTGACCAGGGTCCCACAGTAAGTGGCATGGACCAGGGTCCCACAGTAAGTGGCAGTGACCAGGGTCCCACAGTAAGTGGCATGGACCAGGGTCCCACAGTAAGTGGCAGTGACCAGGGTCCCACAGTAAGTGGCATGGACCAGGGTCCCACAGTAAGTGGCAGTGACCAGGGTCCCACAGTAAGTGGCAGTGACCAGGGTCCCACAGTAAGTGGTAGTGACCAGGGTCCCACAGTAAGTGGCAGTGACCAGGGTCCCACAGTAAGTGGCAGTGACCAGGGTCCCACAGTGGGGTCAGAGGAGTCGCTCTGTAACTGAGGTGAAACTGGTAATGCCGAGCGTACACTACATGACTTTCAAAATACTAACATCGCTGAGCCTCTCACACGTATACTACATGATGTAGCAGAGACGGAGGGTCACACACTACAAGATTCTTCACTTTGGTCGGGGGGATTCTCCATGCCACCACGCTGTCTCTCTAAAACAATGATGTGATTACATTGTTAACGTAGCTACAACGAGCTGTGGCAAAAAGCAGCCTCAAATGTTTTCAGGCAGACATTCACTCATACGGAGTGTAAATATCGAGTCCAATACATTTTTGAATTGAGTAACATTGCTTGTGAACTTCAGAGTTGTAACGATTTGACTCTTTGGTTTTTAAAGACGAGTACAAACACATACCAGTAGTAGTTCTGGCTCCTGCTCCAGAGTCCACACCTTCTGGGAGTCGTGATACAACGTCTGCAGTCTGATCTCAATGGCTGATCGCTGTTCTCAACACTTGTCGTTGTACATCGCAAACTACAAGAGCATTGTTCCGTGCTGAAGCTCCACCAGACGAACTCAACCCTGTTCCGTGCTGAAGCCAAACAAACTCAACCCTGTTCCGTGCTGAAGCCAAACAAACTCAACCCTGTTCCGTGCTGAAGCCCGACCAGACAAACTCAACCCTGTTCCGTGCTGAAGCCAAACAAACTCAACCCTGTTCCGTGCTGAAGCCCGACCAGAAACCAGACAAAAACTCAACCCTGTTCCGTGCTGAAGCCCCACCAGACAAACTCAACCCTGTTCCGTGCTGATCCCAATTCCGTGCTGAAGCCCAGACCAGACAAACTCAACCCTGTTCCGTGCTGAAGCCCCACCAGACGAAGCCAGACCAGACAAACCAGACAAACTCAACCCTGTTCCGTGCTGAAGCCCGACCAGACAAACTCAACCCTGTTCCGTGCTGAAGCCCCACCAGACAAACTCAACCCTGTTCCGTGCTGAAGCCAGACCAGACAAACTCAACCCTGTTGAAGCCCCACGTGACAAACTGAGTGTTCTGAAGCCCCACCAGACAAACTCAACCCTGTTCCGTGCTGAAACCCCACCAGACAAACTCAACCCTGTTCCGTGCTGAAGCCCCACTGGACAAACTCAACCCTGTTCCGTGCTGAAGCCAGACCAGACAAACTCAACCCTGTTCCGTGCTGAAGCCCCACTGGACAAGCCCCACTCAACCCTGTTCCGTGCTGAAGCCAGACCAGACAAACTCAACCCTGTTCCGTGCTGAAGCTCCACCAGACGAACTCAACCCTGTTCCGTGCTGAAGCCCCACCAGACGAACTCAACCCTGTTCCGTACTAAAGCCAAACAAACTCAACCCTGTTCCGTGCTGAAACCCTGTTCTGCGCTGAAGCTCCACCAAACAAACTCAACCCTGTTCCGTGCTGAAGCCCCACAAACTGTTCCGTGCTGAGACAAACTCAACCCTGTTCCGTGCTGAAGCCCTGACAAACCAACCCTGTTCCGTGCAAACTCAACCCTGTTCCGTGCGCTGACAAACTCAACCCTGTTCAGTGCTGAAGCCCCACTGGACAAACTCAATCCTGTTCCGTGCTGAAGCCAGAAGTTCTCAACCCTGTTCCGTGCTGAAGCCCGACCAGACAAACTCAACCCTGTTCCGTGCTGAAGCCCCACCAGACAAACTCAACCCTGTTCCGTGCTGAAGCCCCACCAGACAAACTCAACCCTGTTCCGTGCTGAAGCCCGACCAGACAAACTCAACCCTGTTCCGTGCTGAAGCCCGACCAGACAAACTCAACCCTGTTCCGTGCTGAAGCCCGACCAGACAAACTCAACCCTGTTCCGTGCTGAAGCCCCACCAGACAAACTCAACCCTGTTCCGTGCTGAAGCCCGACCAGACAAACTCAACCCTGTTCCGTGCTGAAGCCCGACCAGACAAACTCAACCCTGTTCCGTGCTGAAGCCCGACCAGACAAACTCAACCCTGTTCCGTGCTGAAGCCCGACCAGACAAACTCAACCCTGTTCCGTGCTGAAGCCCCACCAGACAAACTCAACCCTGTTCCGTGCTGAAGCCCCACCAGACAAACTCAACCCTGTTCAGTGCTGAAGCCCCACCAGACAAACTCAATCCTGTTCCGTGCTGAAGCCAGACCCCCGTGCTGAAGCCCCACCCAGACAAACTCAACCCTGTTCCGTGCTGAAGCCCCACTGGACAAACTCAACCCTGTTCCGTGCTGAAGCCAGACCAGACAAACTCAACCCTGTTCCGTGCTGAAGCCCCACTGGACAAACTCAACCCTGTTCCGTGCTGAAGCCCGAGACAAGACTCAACCCTGTTCCGTGCTGAAGCCCGACCAGACAAACTCAACCCTGTTCCGTGCTGAAGCCCGACCAGACAAACTTCCGTGCTGAAGCCCGACCAGACAAACTCAACCCTGTTCCGTGCTGAAGCCCGACCAGACAAACTCAACCCTGTTCCGTGCTGAAGCCCGACCAGACAAACTCAACCCTGTTCAACCCTGAAGCTCCGACCAGTGTCAACCCTGTTCCGCGCTGAAGCCCGACCAGACAAACTCAACCCTGCTGAAGCCCGACCAGACAAACTCAACCCTGTTCCGTGCTGAAGCCCGACCAGACAAACTCAACCCTGTTCCTGCCCGTGCTGAAGCCCGACCAGACAAACTCAACCCTGTTCCGTGCTGAAGCCCGCCAGACAAACTCAACCTGCAAACCAGACCAGACAAACTTCCTGAAGCCACAAACTCAACCCTGTTCCGCCCGCTGAAGCCAGACCAGACAAACAAACTCAACCCTGTTCCGTGCTGAAGCTCCACCAGACAAACTCAACCCTGTTCCGTGCTGAAGCCAGACCAGACAAACTCAACCCTGTTCCGTCTGAAGCTCCACCAGACAAACTGTTCCGTGCTGAAGCCCCAGACAAACTCAACCCTGCTCCGTGCTGACCAGACAAACTCAACCCTGCTCCGTGCTGAAGCCAGACCAGACAAACTCAACCCTGTTCCGTGCTGAAGCCCGACCAGACAAACTCAACCCTGTTCCGTGCTGAAGCCCCACTGGACAAACTCAACCCTGTTCCGTGCTGAAGCCAGACAAACTCAACCCTGTTCCGCGCTGAAGCCCCACCAGACAGGAGTATTAAAACATATTTACCTGTACTTAGCCTCTGTCGAAGCTTTCAATAACATTATCTTAAGTCACGATTCGTCCAGTTGTAGCATGCGGTGGTCGTTTTCAGTGGCTGGCCAATAGTTGGGAAATACCAGGATGTTTAATGAGCACATAACGACAGGATAGTCCTATTTACATTCCGGTTCTATTATAGCTGCGTGAGGAGCTGGCGAGGGCGGAGCAGACACGCTGTTGGGAGGTGGAGGGCATGAGGAAGGAGGTGTCCCAGATGACCAATGAACTGCACCAGCGTGACATCACCATCGCCACCCTCAGTGGCTCCGCCTCCAGCGTGGAGCGCCAGCTAAGTGGCGAGGTGGAGAGGGCAGAGCGCCGGGCGGCTGAGCTTAAGGTGAGGTCCACCAGGGTGAAAGGAGTCTTAAAAGAAAGACCTCTTAAACGGTCTACCATGGGGGGGGGGGCGGCTGTCTGTAGAAATCATTAGCCTGTAAATTGCAAGCTATTGTGGACTAGTGATCTCTGGTTACTCTCTTATCTTTCTTCACTTCAGTCCATAAGGTGGCAGTAGTGATAGCATCTGAGCAAATGATGGAGCTACTGTACATGTATACAGTGTTTTCAGACACCTTGACTTTTTCTACATTTTGTTACAGCCTTATTAAAAAAAATCCTCATCAATCTACACACAATACCCCATAATGACATCACAATACCCCACAATGACATCACAATACCCCACAATGACATCACAATACCCCATAATGACATCACAATACCCCACAATGACATCACAATACTCCATAATGACAAAGCAAAAACAGGTTTTTAGAAATGTTAGCAAATTTTAACAGATATTTTTTTATTATCATGAACTGAAATAGTATTCAGAACCTTTAACTCAGTACTTTGTTGAAACACCATTTGCAGCGATGACCGCCTTGAGTCTTCTTGGGTAGGAAGTGCAGCTCAGTTTCCATCTCATTTTGTGGGCAGTGTGCACATAGCCTGTCTTCTCTTGTGAGCCAGGTCTGCCTACAGCGGCCTTTCTCAATGGCAAGACCATGCTCACTGAGTCTGTGCATAGTCAAAGCTTTCCTTAATTTTGAGTCGGTCACAGTGGTCAGCTTTTCTTTCACTGTGTACTATCTGTTGAGGGCCAAATTGTACACAGATGTTTTTGCAGAGTTCTGCATGCAGAGTCTCAATTTGGTGTTTGTCCCATTTAGTGAATTTTTGGTTGGTGAGCTGACCCCAGACCTCACAACCATAAAGGGCAATGGGTTCTATATCTGATTCAAGTATATTTAGCCAGATCCTTATTGGGATGACACATTTTATGTTAATTTTGATTGAGTAGAAGGCCCTTCTTGTCTCTCAGATCGTTCACAGCTTTGTGGAAGTTACCTGTGGCGCTGATGTTTAGGCCGAGGTAGGTATAGTTTTTTTGTGTGCTCTAGGGCAACGGTGTCTTGCTGGAATTTGTATTTGTTGTCCTGGCAACTGGACCTTTTTTTGGAACACCATTATTTTGGTCTTACTGAGATTTACTGTCAGGGCCCAGGTCTGGCAGAATCTGTGCAGAATATCTAGGTGCTGCTGTAGGACCTCCTTGGTTGGTGACCGAAGCACCAGATCATCAGCAAACTGTAGACATTTGACTTTAGAGTGTAAGTAGGCTGAGGCCGGGTACTGCAGATTGTTATAGTGCCCTCGCGAATTCATTGATATATATATATATATTGAATAGGGTGGGGCTTAAGCTGCATCCCAGTCTCACCCCGCTGGCCAGCTAGCTAATGAATGTACTGAGTTAGCTAAATCATGTTAGCCGCTAATGCTAATCTCAAGTTAGCTAGCTAGCTAATGAATGTACTGAGTTTGCTAAATCATGTTAGCCGCTAATGCTAATCTCAAGTTAGCTGGCTAGCTAGCTAATAAATGTACTGAGTTAGAAAGCTCGCTAATACAGCTTTGCCTGTATCGTGCAGGCACGTGGCAGTGTGAAAATGATTTCAAACGAGTGCCAGGAAATGGATGGAAATTCAGGAAATAATTTGAGGTTGAAGTTGAATTGAACAGTAAAAACCAATCAGAATAGAGAAAGACCCATTTTTGAAAATCACTTAAAATATATGTGTTGCTAACCTGAGGTAATACACTACTCATAAATCACACTTAGAAATGTTAGTAATAAAAAAAATGTTAAAAAAAATACCATCCAAAATATGAATAAAAAAAATACTGTGATATTATATTTTGGCCATATCACCAAGCCCTACTTATGCCAGTGGCTCTGTTACTCTATTCCATCCAGGTGACTCAGGTGCAGCTGGAAACTCTGAAGATTGAGAACCAACATCTGAATGATCTGCTGGAGAGAGTGGAGTCGAGGTCTACTATGGTCTGGACTGATTTTTATACTTCTTTGGAACGTTGTCCAAATCTACTGTATATGTCCCCTTTAGTCCTAGTGTATCTTTCAATATCTTCCTTGCCCTCTTTTTCAATCTCTCTCCTTCACCCCCCTACAGAAAGGGGACCCTTGCCTGGCCTCTCTGAGAGAGAGCTATGTATCGTCTCTGAGTAGCTTGGAGCAGGAGAACAGGCAGATGAGACAGGAGTTGGCGGAGGTGAGAGCTCGCCTGGAGGCCTCTACACAAACCTGGCAGGACAAGCTAGACAGATCCCTGCTACACAACCAGTCCAGGGCCGGTCCACGACAAACACAAGATGGGTAGGCTACAGTAGACAGACAAACACACACAAACACACACACACACACACACACACACACACACTGCAGTCTCACTCAGGTCACACAAAGCCTGGTGAATTATGCTTTGTGTTCTCCGCTAATGTTTAGTGAACCTCAGTGTTGCACCTGCTCTAGGAGTGAAGAGGAACTGCAACAGAGACACAGAGAGGAGATCTTAGCCATGGAGGCCAGGATGCAGGAGAACACCTCGCACTACGAAGAGGAGATCCAGCGTCTCCTCCAACAGCTAGAGGCACTCTCCTCCTCCTCCCCTCACAGACACCACGGACAGACCCTGGACCACAGGCCCGTCTCAGCCTCCTCTTCCTCCTCCTCCTCGTCCTGTAGAGAAAGCAGACTAGCCCGGGGGACAGCCTCAGCCCTCGTCTGTGTTCCTAATGGACCTGCACCTCTACCTGTCTCTGCACCTGGTGGTGCTGAGGGCCAGTTGTCCAATTCAGAGGAGGCTCTACACCTGCAGGCCAGTCAAGACATACTGAACATGGTGAGGCTACATGTCAGTGACGATTTAGATACACTCACTCTGCCAGACTCATGTGGTTACTATATACAGCTGCTCTGTTAAGAAACATGTTAGTCATTTAGCAGACGCTCTTATCCAGAGACACTTATAGACTTTTCCTCGGTGAAGCTGCTGTCAAAAAAGTCAGTAAGAAAAGACAAGTGCAGTTGTTAAGTGACTAGGAGACTAGCGTTAAGCGACTAGGAGACTAGCGTTAAGCGACTAGGAGACTAGCGTTAAGCGACTAGGAGACTAGCGTTGAGCGACTAGGAGACTAGCGTTAAGCGACTAGGAGACTAACGTTGAGCGACTAGGAGACTAGCGTTGAGCGACTAGGAGACTAGCGTTAGCGACTAGGAGACTAGCGTTAGCGACTAGGAGACTAACGTTAGCGACTAGGAGACTAACGTTAAGCGACTAGGAGACTAGCGTTAAGCGACTAGGAGACTAACGTTAAGCGACTAGGAGACTAGCGTTAAGCGACTAGGAGACTAGCGTTAAGCGACTGGGAGACTAGCGTTAAGCGACTGGGAGACTAGCGTTAAGCGACTGGGAGACTAGCGTTAAGCGACTGGGAGACTAGCGTTAAGCGACTAGGAGAATAATGCTGGTATAGTGAGGAGTAAAATATAATGTGATGTTAGTTAAAGTTGACGATGATGATGACAGGCAGATTTTGAGTATTGGGGGGAAAAACGGGATATAATTGTTTTAGCAGAAGGCCTTTCTGGGGACCAGTCTCCTTTTCAGTCTGCAGTTAGTACGGCAATATAATACTGTGTCTAGGGTTTCAAATCACAAACTTTCTCCAAATTCCCAGTTTTCCCAGAATTCCCAGTTGGACGATTTCCTGCTTATTCCCGCCAAATTCCTGGAATCTTCCAGTCGTGATTTAAAAAAAAAAAAAGGGTAATTTGAGGAAATTGACCGGAATTGCGCAACCTTATAGTGTCTAATATCTCCTGTTCTCCAGGAGCGCTGTGTGGCTTCCCCTGCTGGCTCGGTGGCTTCCCGGTACCTGGAGGAGGAGAACCTGCGCTCCCAGGAGCTGCTCCAGAGACTAGACGCTCACATCCAGGGCATGAGACAGGACAATGTCAGGACCGTTTCTAAATACCTGGGCCATCCAGACACCTCCCAACCTTAACCCTCCTGACCAACCAGACACCTCCTAACCTTAACCCTCCTGACCAACCAGACACCTCCCAACCTTAACCCTCCTGACCATCCAGACGCCTCCTAACCTTAACCCTCCTGACCAACCAGACACCTCCTAACCTTAACCCTCCTGACCATCCAGACACCTCCTAACCTTAACCCTCCTGACCATCCAGACACCTCCTAACCTTAACCCTCCTGACCATCCAGACACCTCCTGACCATCCAGACACCTCCCAACCTTAACCCTCCTGACCAACCAGACATCTCCTAACCTTAACCTTCCTGACCAACCAGACACCTCCTGACCATCCAGACACCTCCCAACCTTAACCCTCCTGACCAACCAGACACCTCCTAACCCTCCTGACCAACCAGACACCTCCCAACCTTAACCCTCCTGACCAACCAGACACCTCCTAACCTTAACCTTCCTGACCATCCAGACACCTCCTAACCTTAACCCTCCTGACCATCCAGACACCTCCTAACCCTCCTGACCATCCAGACACCTCCTAACCCTCCTGACCATCCAGACACCTCCTAACCCTCCTGACCATCCAGACACCTCCTAACCCTCCTGACCATCCAGACACCTCCTAACCCTCCTGACCATCCAGACACCTCCTAACCCTCCTGACCATCCAGACACCTCCTAACCCTCCTGACCAACCAGACACCTCCTGACCATCCAGACACCTCCTAACCCTCCTGACCATCCAGACACCTCCTAACCCTCCTGACCATCCAGACACCTCCTAACCCTCCTGACCATCCAGACACCTCCTGACCATCCAGACACCTCCTAACCCCCCTGACCATCGACACCTCCTAACCCTCCTGACCAGCCAGCCAGACTCCTCCTAACCTTAACCCTCCTGTCCATCCAGACACCTCCTAACCTTAACTGCAAATAGCTGACCAGACAGACAGCTCACCTCTGGAGTCGTCACCAGATATGTGCCACTGACCGACCGACCACCAGGTTTCTCTAGTTCTAGGAGTATTAGTGAGGCAGTTCTCTGGCTTTGTGTCTCTCTTCAGACGCACCTGTTGGAAAGATACACTGTAAATGTGACCGGTGACCGTTTGTTGGAGAGTTCACGTGTGTGATTTAGTCCAGGGTAGTTTAGGCGTGTCTCTGAAACCCACTGACTCAAATCTACAGTGTCGTGGTGTGAGTTAGCGCCTCTGTAATGCACTTTAGAAACGTACTGTATTGCTAAGCCGAGGGTAGTGGTGCTTAGATTCGTCCTTGACAATCTCCTTCCTTTTGTACCCGTTTCACTGTCTGTTTTTGTGGATGTGGAATGTGTTTTTGGCGGTGCTGTAGCAGTCATTGTTTTTATAGACAGTTTGCCTCCTGTGATATCATCCATATAAACCCAAGATGGAATGTAAACTATATATATATATATATTTTTTTAAATATTCAAAACCTCATTCTTCAATGGCTCCAGATGCTGTCCTCATTTGTTGACGAGAACATGGTACATCTTCTCTCTCAGTCAAGCAGTGTGTGGGCGGGGTCTCTCTCCTCGGGGTTAAGGTGTGACTGCATCCCTCCCTGAGAGAGAGAGAGAGGGAATAAAAAATAATCTGTCATCCTCTCTGTGATTCTGTGACGGTTCTACAAGGTCCCAGCGACATCTCTCAGTAGAGGGATAACATGGTAGAACGAACGGAGGGAGGGAGGGGTGTCCTTGGCTCTCCACCCTTTCCCACAACACACACAAAAAAAAGGCCCATAGCACTCTGGTTAAAAGTAGTGCACTATATGGGCAATATTAGGATGTACCCGGGTGTTTGTGGGAATGAAATAAAGACAAAATATCAATATACCAAATAAATGTCAAATGTTTTGAGGAACGTATTGTTACGTGTTTTCTGTTCCATCCTTTTTGTGGATTAGGGACGTGTGTGTTCAGGAAATATATATCGCTTCGTTCTCCAGTCTTCATTCCAGAAGTTTTTCATATTGGTATTTAGTAACCGTGGTTACTGGGGCTGTCAGGCCCAACAAATTGGAGAGTGGAACTTGGGCAGAGCAAACCTCTTGCTTGCTACTCTCTATGCTGAAGCAGAGGAGAGCGAGGGCTTACGTCCCAAATTGCACCCTGTTCTTAGTGTCGTAGGGTCAAAAGTAGTGCCCTATAAATGTAATGTAAATGAATAGGGTTCCATGTTGGACGAACGCAGGGTTTTTACGGATGAGGATTCTTTCAAGGGGCCTGGAGTCAGGGAAGAATTAGCTAAGCCTAATTTTACCACCTGCCTACGGATTTCTGGTTAAGATACACAACGGATAAAGACGCAGATCACAGTAGTTCCATGACCTAGCTACCTAAGGATGAATAGGATGTAGCTTCAACGTTTCAGTAGTTCCATGACCTAGCTACCAAAGGACGACTGGGATGTAGCTTCAACGTGACTAAAGATGCAATAGAACGAGCCTGCATGCCGGTCTGTTTCTGCTCTCTTGTCATTGACAGACAGACAGACAGTGATTCATTGCCATGCCAAGCTGTCCATGAGGAGTTGGCAAGGGAACAAAAACAGACAGGCACTCAGGCTACAATAGAGCAAATAGTAAATAAAGTTGAATGAACAAAATGTTTTGTTGTGTTAGCGCTAGCTGGGGTACTACGGACGGGGACAGTGTTCTTGCTGTACAACAATAAGCAGCAAGTCATTGGACCGCAGGAAGCTGAACTGAACTGCTCTTCTGAAAGCCACCAGCAGATGGCGCTGTTACACTGAACTCATGCCGGTCAGGATTTCCCAGGGAAGAGCAATGCCGTTGCATATGATGACAGACAGCGACATATGGTTTGCGACAGTAACCTGCTGTACTCTACACATGATGTCAACGGGTCATTTGAAGCTACAGGTTTCCCTGGTAACATCAGTTTTCAAGTCTCCGCCGTCATTGGTTTCCCTGGTAACATCAGTTTTCAAGTCTCTGCTTCCAGTTTCTAACGGCATTACTGAGTGACTCGTTGCATCACAGATTCCTTTATTTCCTCATTGACTTCCATTGTTTTTTTGTGGGTTGAAATTTCAAAAATGTTTAAATTGCTTATTTGCTTAGACATTTAAGGCCAGATTCTGACTGGAAGTAAGTAGACTCCACACTGATTTAAAGACATTTTTTTTAAAGTTTTAGTTAAAAAAAAAAAGTTTTAGTTTTTTACTTTAGTCTATGTCAAATCAACTTATGTCAAGTCTAAATCGGGCCCATAAAGTACAGTCCTGGTAAATGTTACTGCACACAACCTGGCTTTGCTTCTCATACCATACCATAGCTGTTTCTGGACTGCTGCCTCGGTCATAGCTGAGATTTCTGACGTCAATGAAGTCTGGAACATATTTGTCCGGTAAAATACTGTTTGTGACATCGTGATGTCTGAACCAGCGTAGGACGGACACAGACTACAGACACAGTTGATCAGTTGAGTTTACTGACAACTGGATAAAAAACATTTTTCCTTTTGTTTGGGCTATAAATAACTCAGCCACTCATTAAATCAAAATCTAATTGTATTGGTCACGTGTGCATATTTATCAGATGTTATTGCGAGAGTAGCGAAAGGCTTGTGTTTCTAGCTCCAACAGTAATATCTAACTAAATGCTTGTGTTTCTAGCTCCAACAGTAATATCTAACTAAATGCTTGTGTTCCAAGCTCCAACAGTGCAGTAATATCTAACTAAATGCTTGTGTTTCTAGCTCCAACAGTAATATCTAACTAAATGCTTGTGTTCCAAGCTCCAACAGTGCAGTAATATCTAACTAAATGCTTGTGTTTCTAGCTCCAACAGTAATATCTAACTAAATGCTTGTGTTTCTAGCTCCAACAGTGCAGTAGTATCTAACTAAATGCTTGTGTTCCTAGCTCCAACAGTGCAGTAGTATCTAACTAAATGCTTGTGTTCCTAGCTCCAACAGTGCAGTAATATCTAACTAAATGCTTGTGTTTCTAGCTCCAACAGTGCAGTAATATCTAACTAAATGCTTGTGTTCCTAGCTCCAACAGTGCAGTAGTATCTAACTAAAGGATTGTGTTTCTAGCTCCAACAGTGCAGTAGTATCTAACTAAATGCTTGTGTTTCTAACTCCAACAGTGCAGTAATATCTAACTAAATGCTTGTGTTCCCAGCTCCAACAGTGCAGTAATATCTAACTAAATGCTTGTGTTCCTAGCTCCAACAGTGCAGTAGTATCTAACTAAATGCTTGTGTTTCTAGCTCCAACAGTGCAGTAGTATCTAACTAAAGGATTGTGTTTCTAGCTCCAACAGTGCAGTAGTATCTAACTAAATGCTTGTGTTTCTAGCTCCAACAGTGCAGTAATATCTAACTAAATGCTTGTGTTCCTAGCTCCAACAGTGCAGTAGTATCTAACTAAATGCTTGTGTTTCTAGCTCCAACAGTGCAGTAGTATCTAACTAAATGCTTGTGTTTCTAGCTCCAACAGGGCAGTAATATCTAACTAAATGCTTGTGTTCCTAACTCCAACAGTGCAGTAGTATCTAACTAAATGCTTGTGTTCCTAGCTCCAACAGTGCAGTAGTATCTAACTAAATGCTTGTGTTCCTAGCTCCAACAGTGCAGTAGTATCTAACTAAATGCTTGTGTTCCCAGCTCCAACAGTGCAGTAGTATCTAACTAAATGCTTGTGTTCCTAGCTCCAACAGTGCAGTAGTATCTAACTAAATGCTTGTGTTCCTAGCTCCAACAGTGCAGTAGTATCTAACTAAAGGCTTGTGTTTCTAACTCCAACAGTGCAGTAGTATCTAACTAAATGCTTGTGTTTCTAACTCCAACAGTGCAGTAGTATCTAACTAAATGCTTGTGTTCCTAGCTCCAACAGTGCAGTAGTATCTAACTAAATGCTTGTGTTTCTAACTCCCAACAGTGCAGTAGTATCTAACTAAATGCTTGTGTTTCTAACTCCAACAGTGCAGTAATATCTAACTAAATGCTTGTGTTCCTAGCTCCAACAGTGCAGTAGTATCTAACAATACACACAAATCTAAAAGTAAAATAATGGAATTAAGAAATATATAAATATTAGACTGAGCAATGTCGGAGTGGCATTGACTAAAATACAGTAGAATAGAATACAGTATATACATATGAGATGAGTAAAGCAGAATGTAAACATTATTAAAGTGACCAGTGATTCCATGTCTATGTATATAGGGCAGCAGCCTCTAAGGTGCATTGTTGAGTAACCGGGTGGTAGCCGGCTAGTGATGGCTATTTAACAGTCTGACGGCCTTGAGATAGAAGCTGTTTTTCAGTCTCTCGGTCCCTGCTTTGATGCACCTGTACTGACCTCGCCTTCTGGATGATAGCGGGGTGAACAGACAGTGGCTCGGGTGGTTGTTGTTTTTGGTGATCTTTTTGGCCTTCCTGTGACAACGGGTGGTGTAGGTGTCCTGGAGGGCAGGTAGTTTGCCCCCGGTGATGCGTTGTGCAGACCTCACTACCCTCTGGAGAGCCCTGCGGTTGTGGGCAGTGCAGTTGCCGTACCAGGCGGTGATACAGCCCGACAGGATGCTCTCAATTGTGCACCTGTAAAAGTTCGTGAGGGTCTTAAGGGGCCAAGACAAATTTCTTCAGCCTCCTGAGGTTGAAGAGGCGCTGTTGCGCCTTCTTCACCACACTGTCTGTGTGGGTGGACCATTTCAGATCGTCAGCGACGTGCACACCGAGGAACTTTCCACCTTCTCCACTTCGGTCCTATGAATGTAGATAGAGGCAGGCTCCCTCTGCTGCTTCCTGAAGTACCTTTGTTTTGTTGACGTTGAGGGAGAGGTTGTTTTCCTGGCACCACTCTCCCCTGCCTGCTAGCAGCTGGTTAGCATCCTGAGGCCATATGTTTCCCTCTGAGCATCAGAGAACTCTTCCCTTCCCATGCCCTGGTATCCTGTGGCAGACCACCGCAGCTCCCTGGTCAGTCCCACTACAGTCTTAGTTCTCTGGTCAGTCACACTACAGCCTTAGCTCACTGGTCAGTCCCACTACAGTCTTAGCTCTCTGGTCAGTCCCACTACAGCCTTAGCTCTCTGGTCAGTCCCACTACAGCCTTAGCTCCCTGGTCAGTCCCACTACAGCCTTAGCTCTCTGGTCAGTCCCACTACAGCCTTAGCTCACTGGTCAGTCCCACTACAGTCTTAGCTCTCTGGTCAGTCCCACTACAGTCTTAGCTCACTGGTCAGTCCCACTACAGCCTTAGCTCTCTGGTCAGTCCCACTACAGCCTTAGCTCCCTGGTCAGTCCCACTACAGTCTTAGTTCTCTGGTCAGTCCCACTACAGCCTTACCTCTCTGGTTAGCCCTACTATAGCCCTACTACAGTCCCACTACAGCCTTACCTCACTGGTCAGTCCCACTACAGTCTTACCCCTCTGGTTAGCCCTACTACAGCCCTACTGCAGTCCCACTACAGCCTTACCTCACTGGTCAGTCCCACTACAGTCTTACCTCCCTGGTCAGTCCCACTACAGCCTTACCTCTGGTCAGTCCCACTACAGCCTTAGCTCTCTGGTCAGTCCCACTACAGCCTTACCTCCCTGGTCAGTCCCACTACAGCCTTACCTCTGGTCAGTCCCACTACAGCCTTACCTCTGGTCAGTCCCACTACAGCCTTACCTCTCTGGTCAGTCCCTCTACAGGCCTACTACAGTCCCACTACAGCCTTAGCTCTCTGGTCAGTCCCACTACAGCCTTAGCTCTCTGGTCAGTCCCACTACAGCCTTACCTCTCTGGTCAGTCCCACTACAGCCTTACCTCTGGTCAGTCCCACTACAGTCTTACCTCCCTGGTCAGTCCCACTACAGCCTTACCTCTGGTCAGTCCCACTACAGTCTTACCTCCCTGGTCAGTCCCACTACAGCCTTACCTCTGGTCAGTCCCACTACAGCCTTAGCTCTCTGGTCAGTCCCACTACAGTCTTACCCCTCTGGTTAGCCCTACTACAGCCCTACTACAGTCCCACTACAGCCTTACCACACTGGTCAGTCCCACTACAGTCTTACCTCTGGTCAGTCCCACTACAGCCTTACCTCTCTGGTCAGTCCCACTACAGCCTTACCTCTCTGGTCAGTCCCACTACAGCCTTACCTCACTGGTCAGTCCCACTACAGTCTTACCCCTCTGGTTAGCCCTACTACAGCCCTACTACAGTCCCACTACAGCCTTACCCCTCTGGTTAGCCCTACTACAGCCTTAGCTCCCTGGTCAGTCCCACTACAGCCTTAGCTCCCTGATCAGTCCCACTACAGTCTTACCCCTCTGGTTAGCCCTACTACAGCCCTACTACAGTCCCACTACAGCCTTACCTCTCTGGTCAGTCCCACTACAGCCTTAGCTCCCTGGTCAGTCCCACTACAGCCTTAGCTCCCTGATCAGTCCCACTACAGCCTTACCTCTGGTCAGTCCCACTACAGCCTTACCTCTGGTCAGTCCCACTACAGCCTTACCTCTCTGGTCAGTCCCTCTACAGGCCTACTACAGTCCCACTACAGTCTTAGTTCTCTGGTCAGTCCCACTACAGCCTTAGCTCTCTGGTCAGTCCCACTACAGCCTTACCTCTCTGGTTAGCCCTACTACAGCCCTACTACAGTCCCACTACAGCCTTACCTCCCTGGTCAGTCCCACTACAGTCTTACCTCCCTGGTCAGTGCATTTCTAAAAACATCATTCCACTTTGGAACGTTATGTTATTGTGTGTAGATCAGGGACACAACATCTCAATTTAATGTGTTTTAAATTCAAGATGTAACACAACAAAATGTGGAAAAAGTCCAGGTGTGTAAATACTTTCTGAAGTCTCTGTATGGTAAAGAAGTTCTACTCTTCCTGACTACACGGATACTCCTACTGAAAACGGGTTTTCTCAGTGACCATAGCTGTTTTCCTGTACAGTATACAACATGACAATACCCCTTATTCTGACTTATTCTACCTCCATCAAACACAAGCCCCTCCACCAATCCTGACTTATTCTACCTCCATCAAACACAAGCCCCTCCACCAATCCTGACTTATTCTACCTCCATCAAACACAAGCCCCTCCACCAATCCTGACTTATTCTACCTCCATCAAACACAAGCCCCTCCACCAATCCTGACTTATTCTACCTCCATCAAACACAAGCCCCTCCACCAATCCTGACTTATTCTGCTTCCATCAAACACAAGCCCCTCCACCAATCCTGACTTATTCTACCTCCATCAAACACAAGCCCCTCCACCAATCCTGACTTATTCTACCTCCATCAAACACAAGCCCCTCCACCAATCCTGACTTATTCTACCTACATCAAACACAAGCCCCTCCACCAATCCTGACTTATTCTACCTCCATCAAACACAAGCCCCTCCACCAATCCTGACTTATTCTACCTCCATCAAACACAAGCCCCTCCACCCATCCTGACCATGAAATATGGTGGTATGTTTTTGAGTCAAATGACTGAAATTCTTTTACGAGATACGGAGAGATACAGAGAGAGAGAGAGAGAGAGAGAGAGAGAGAGAGAGAGAGAGAGAGAGAGAGAGAGAGAGAGAGAGAGAGAGAGAGAGAGAGAGAGAGAGAGAGAGAGAGAGAGAGAGAGAGAGAGAGAGAGAGAGAGAGAGAGAGAGAGAGAGAGAGAGAGAGAGAGAGAGAGAGAGAGAGAGAGAGAGAGAGAGAGAGAGAGAGAGAGAGAGCCTGTGAGCCTGTCTTGCCTCTGTCCCTCCGTGTCCCATTTCCAGCTTCAGCCCTATGTCCCCCTGTCTGACCATCTGTCTGACGGGAAGGTCTCATTGTTCATGGGGCTGATGGCGTAGATGTCTGGGGGTGCTTGTGCTCCTCTGGTCCTCCAGACACCGGCCACAGGACTCTGGAATGTTGCAGAGACAGGGGGGGCTGTGGGGGCTGAGTGGAACTGGGCTTGTAGAACGCTGACAGACTGACTGACAGACAGGCTAGGAGAAAAAAATGTTCTTTTTCTTTCTCTCTCTTTCCTCTCTATCTCCTTCCTCCCTCTCTCTCTCTTTTTCCCCTTTCTCACTCTCATCTAACAAAGGATGTAGCTCAGCAGCCATGTAGTTATCACAGCAGAGCTATTTAAACCTGCTGGTATAGGCTGGCTGGCTGCCCCATCACCAGTGACTTGGTCTGGTGACTAACCTCACCTGTCTGCCTGTGTTGACTGGGTCCTTCTCCACCTCTACTATGTTGACTGGGACCTTCTCCACCTCTACTGGGTCATTTTCCACCTCTACTGTGTTGACTGGGTCCTTCTCCACCTCTACTGTGTTGACTGGGTCCTTCTCCACCTTTACTGGGTCCTTCTCTACCTCTACTGGGTACTTCTCCAGTCCTACTGTGTTGACTGGGTCCTTCTCCACCTCTACTGTGTTGACTGGGTCCTTCTCCACCTCTACTGTGTTGACTGGGTCCTTCTCCACCTCTACTGTGTTGACTGGGTCCTTCTCCACCTCTACTGGGTCCTTCTCCAGTCCTACTGTGTTGACTGGGTCCTTCTCCACCTCTACTGGGTCCTTCTTTAGTCCTACTGTGTTGACTGGGTCCTTCTCCAGTCCTACTGTGTTGACTGGGTCCTTCTCCAGTCCTACTGTGTTGACTGGGTCCTTCTCCAGTCCTACTGTGTTGACTGGGTCCTTCTCCAGTCCTACTGTGTTGACTGGGTCCTTCTCCAGTCCTACTGTGTTGACTGGGTCCTTCTCCAGTCCCACTGTGTTGACTGGGTCCTTCTCCAGTCCCACTGTGTTGACTGGGTCCTTCTCCAGTCCTACTGTGTTGACTGGGTCCTTCTCCAGTCCTACTGTGTTGACTGGGTCCTTCTCCAGTCCCACTGTGTTGACTGGGTCCTTCTCCAGTCCCACTGTGTTGACTGGGTCCTTCTCCAGTCCCACTGTGTTGACTGGGTCCTTCTCCAGTCCCACTGTGTTGACTGGGTCCTTCTCCAGTCCCACTGTGTTGACTGGGTCCTTCTCCAGTCCTACTGTGTTGACTGGGTCCTTCTCCAGTCCCACTGTGTTGACTGGGTCCTTCTCCAGACTGTTGACTGGGTCCTTCTCCAGACTGTTGACTGGGTCCTTCTCCAGACTGTTGACTGGGTCCTTCTCCAGACTGTTGGGTCCTTCTCCAGACTGTTGACTGGGTCCTTCTCCAGACTGTTGACTGGGTCCTTCTCCAGACTGTTGACTGGGTCCTTCTTCTCCAGACTGTTGACTGGGTCCTTCTCCAGACTGTTGACTGGGTCCTTCTCCAGACTGTTGACTGGGTCCTTCTCCAGACTGTTGACTGGGTCCTTCTCCAGACTGTTGACTGGGTCCTTCTCCAGACTGTTGACTGGGTCCTTCTCCAGACTGTTGACTGGGTCCTTCTCCAGACTGTTGACTGGGTCCTTCTCCAGACTGTTGACTGGGTCCTTCTCCAGACTGTTGACTGGGTCCTTCTCCAGACTGTTGACTGGGTCCTTCTCCAGACTGTTGACTGGGTCCTTCTCCAGACTGTTGACTGGGTCCTTCTCCAGACTGTTGACTGGGTCCTTCTCCAGACTGTTGACTGGGTCCTTCTCCAGACTGTTGACTGGGTCCTTCTCCAGACTGTTGACTGGGTCCTTCTCCAGACTGTTGACTGGGTCCTTCTCCAGACTGTTGACTGGGTCCTTCTCCAGACTGTTGACTGGGTCCTTCTCCAGACTGTTGACTGGGTCCTTCTCCAGACTGTTGACTGGGTCCTTCTCCAGACTGTTGACTGGGTCCTTCTCCAGACTGTTGACTGGGTCCTTCTCCAGACTGTTGACTGGGTCCTTCTCCAGACTGTTGACTGGGTCCTTCTCCAGACCGTTGACTGGGTCCTTCTCCAGACCGTTGACTGGGTCCTTCTCCAGACCGTTGACTGGGTCCTTCTCCAGGGTCCTTCTCCAGACCGTTGACTGGGTCCTTCTCCAGACCGTTGACTGGGTCCTTCTCCAGACCGTTGACTGGGTCCTTCTCCAGACCGTTGACTGGGTCCTTCTCCAGACCGTTGACTGGGTCCTTCTCCAGACCGTTGACTGGGTCCTTCTCCAGACCGTTGACTGGGTCCTTCTCCAGACCGTTGACTGGGTCCTTCTCCAGACCGTTGACTGGGTCCTTCTCCAGACCGTTGACTGGGTCCTTCTCCAGACCGTTGACTGGGTCCTTCTCCAGACCGTTGACTGGGTCCTTCTCCAGACCGTTGACTGGGTCCTTCTCCAGACCGTTGACTGGGTCCTTCTCCAGACCGTTGACTGGGTCCTTCTCCAGACCGTTGACTGGGTCCTTCTCCAGACCGTTGACTGACTGGGTCCTTCTCCAGACCGTTGACTGGGTCCTTCTCCAGACCGTTGACTGGGTCCTTCTCCAGACCGTTGACTGGGTCCTTCTCCAGACCGTTGACTGGGTCCTTCTCCAGACCGTTGACTGGGTCCTTCTCCAGACCGTTGACTGGGTCCTTCTCCAGACCGTTGACTGGGTCCTTCTCCAGACCGTTGACTGGGTCCTTCTCCAGACCGTTGACTGGGTCCTTCTCCAGACCGTTGACTGGGTCCTTCTCCAGACCGTTGACTGGGTCCTTCTCCAGACCGTTGACTGGGTCCTTCTCCAGACCGTTGACTGGGTCCTTCTCCAGACCGTTGACTGGGTCCTTCTCCAGACCGTTGACTGGGTCCTTCTCCAGGTTGACTGGGTCCTTCTCCAGACCGTTGACTGGGTCCTTCTCCAGACCGTTGACTGGGTCCTTCTCCAGACCGTTGACTGGGTCCTTCTCCAGACCGTTGACTGGGTCCTTCTCCAGACCGTTGACTGGGTCCTTCTCCAGACCGTTGACTGGGTCCTTCTCCAGACCGTTGACTGGGTCCTTCTCCAGACCGTTGACTGGGTCCTTCTCCAGACCGTTGACTGGGTCCTTCTCCAGACCGTTGACTGGGTCCTTCTCCAGACCGTTGACTGGGTCCTTCTCCAGACCGTTGACTGGGTCCTTCTCCAGACCGTTGACTGGGTCCTTCTCCAGACCGTTGACTGGGTCCTTCTCCAGACCGTTGACTGGGTCCTTCTCCAGACCGTTGACTGGGTCCTTCTCCAGACCGTTGACTGGGTCCTTCTCCAGACCGTTGACTGGGTCCTTCTCCAGACCGTTGACTGGGTCCTTCTCCAGACCGTTGACTGGGTCCTTCTCCAGACCGTTGACTGGGTCCTTCTCCAGACCGTTGACTGGGTCCTTCTCCAGACCGTTGACGTCCTGACTGACTGGTCCTTCTCCAGACCGTTGACTGGGTCCTTCTCCAGACCGTTGACTGGGTCCTTCTTGACTGGGTCCTTCTCCAGACCGTTGACTGGGTCCTTCTCCAGACCGTTGACTGGGTCCTTCTCCAGACCGTTGACTGGGTCCTTCTCCAGACCGTTGACTGGGTCCTTCTCCAGACCGTTGACTGGGTCCTTCTCCAGACCGTTGACTGGGTCCTTCTCCAGACTGTTGACTGGGTCCTTCTCCAGACTGTTGACTGGGTCCTTCTCCAGACTGTTGACTGGGTCCTTCTCCAGACTGTTGACTGGGTCCTTCTCCAGACTGTTGACTGGCGAATCGCATCTCTGCATGTCTGGCAGACATATCAGTGTGGATGACGGATCACCACCTCAAGCTGAACCTCGGCAAGACGGAGCTCCTCTTCCTCCCGGGGAAGGACTGCCCGTTCCATGATCTCGCCATCACGGTTGACAACTCCATTGTGTCCTCCTCCCAGAGCGCTAAGAACCTTGGCGTGATCCTGGACAACACCCTGACGTTCTCAACTAACATCAAGGCGGTGTCCCGTTCCTGTAGGTTCATGCTCTACAACATCCGCAGAGTACGACCCTGCCTCACACAGGAAGCGGCGCAGGTCCTAATCCAGGCACTTGTCATCTCCCGTCTTGACTACTGCAACTCGCTGTTGGCTGGGCTCCTGCCTGTGCCATTAAACCCCTACAACTCATCCAGAACGCCGCAGCCCGTCTGGTGTTCAACCTTCCCAAGTTCTCTCACGTCACCCCGCTCCTCCGCTCTCTCCACTGGCTTCCAGTTGAAGCTCGCATCCGCTACAAGACCATGGTGCTCGCCTACGGAGCTGTGAGGGGAACGGCACCTCAGTACCTCCAGGCCCTGATCAGGCCCTACACCCAAACATGGGCACTGCGTTCATCCACCTCTGGCCTGCTCGCCTCCCTACCACTGAGGAAGTACAGTTCCCGCTCAGCCCAGTCAAAACTGTTCGCTGCTCTGGCCCCCAATGGTGGAACAAACTCCTCACGACGCCAGGACAGCGGAGTCAATCACCACCTTCCGGAGACACCTGAAACCCCACCTCTTCAAGGAATACCTAGGATAGGGTAAGTAAGGGTAAGTAATCCTTCTCCCCCCCAACAAGAGTTAGATGCAAGTGGCTGTTCCACTGGTTGTCATAGGTGTTTGCATCAATTTGTAAGTCGCTCTGGATAAGAGCGTCTGCTAAATGACTTAAATGACTTAAATGTAAATGTTGACTGGGTCCTTCTCCAGACCGTTGACTGGGTCCTTCTCCAGTCCCACTGTGTTGACTGGGTCCTTCTCCAGACCGTTGACTGGGTCCTTCTCCAGTCCCACTGTGTTGACTGGGTCCTTCTCCAGACCGTTGACTGGGTCCTTCTCCAGTCCCACTGTGTTGACTGGGTCCTTCTCCAGTCCCACTGTGTTGACTGGGTCCTTCTCCAGACTGTTGACTGGGTCCTTCTCCAGACTGTTGACTGGGTCCTTCTCCAGACTGTTGACTGGGTCCTTCTCCAGACCGTTGACTGGGTCCTTCTCCAGTCCCACTGTGTTGACTGGGTCCTTCTCCAGACCGTTGACTGGGTCCTTCTCCAGACCGTTGACTGGGTCCTTCTCCAGTCCCACTGTGTTGACTGGGTCCTTCTCCAGTCCCACTGTGTTGACTGGGTCCTTCTCCAGACTGTTGACTGGGTCCTTCTCCAGACTGTTGACTGGGTCCTTCTCCAGACTGTTGACTGGGTCCTTCTCCAGACTGTTGACTGGGTCCTTCTCCAGACTGTTGACTGGGTCCTTCTCCAGACTGTTGACTGGGTCCTTCTCCAGACTGTTGACTGGGTCCTTCTCCACCTTTACTGGGTCCTTCTCCAGACTGTTGACTGGGTCCTTCTCCAGTCCCACTGTGTTGACTGGGTCCTTCTCCAGACCGTTGACTGGGTCCTTCTCCAGTCCCACTGTGTTGACTGGGTCCTTCTCCAGACCGTTGACTGGGTCCTTCTCCAGTCCCACTGTGTTGACTGGGTCCTTCTCCAGACCGTTGACTGGGTCCTTCTCCAGTCCCACTGTGTTGACTGGGTCCTTCTCCAGTCCCACTGTGTTGACTGGGTCCTTCTCCAGACTGTTGACTGGGTCCTTCTCCAGACTGTTGACTGGGTCCTTCTCCAGACTGTTGACTGGGTCCTTCTCCAGACCGTTGACTGGGTCCTTCTCCAGTCCCACTGTGTTGACTGGGTCCTTCTCCAGACCGTTGACTGGGTCCTTCTCCAGACCGTTGACTGGGTCCTTCTCCAGTCCCACTGTGTTGACTGGGTCCTTCTCCAGTCCCACTGTGTTGACTGGGTCCTTCTCCAGTCCCACTGTGTTGACTGGGTCCTTCTCCAGTCCCACTGTGTTGACTGGGTCCTTCTCCAGACTGTTGACTGGGTCCTTCTCCAGACTGTTGACTGGGTCCTTCTCCAGACTGTTGACTGGGTCCTTCTCCAGACTGTTGACTGGGTCCTTCTCCAGACTGTTGACTGGGTCCTTCTCCAGACTGTTGACTGGGTCCTTCTCCAGACTGTTGACTGGGTCCTTCTCCACCTTTACTGGGTCCTTCTCCAGACTGTTGACTGGGTCCTTCTCCAGACTGTTGACTGGGTCCTTCTCCAGACTGTTGACTGGGTCCTTCTCCAGACTGTTGACTGGGTCCTTCTCCAGACTGTTGACTGGGTCCTTCTCCAGACTGTTGACCGGGTCCTTCTCCACCTCTACTGGGTCCTTCTCCAGACTGTTGACTGGGTCCTTCTTCAGACTGTTGACTGGGTCCTTCTCCAGACTGTTGACTGGGTCCTTCTCCACCTCTACTGGGTCTTTCTCCACCTCTACTGGGTCCTTCTCCAGACTGTTGACTGGGTCCTTCTCCACCTCTACTGGGTCCTTCTCCACCTCTACTGGGTCCTTCTCCACCTCTACTGGGTCCTTCTCCAGACTGTTGACTGGGTCCTTCTCCACCTCTACTGGGTCCTTCTCCACCTCTACTGGGTCCTTCTCCACCTCTACTGGGTCCTTCTCCACCTCTACTGGGTCCTTCTCCAGACTGTTGACTGGGTCCTTCTCCACCTTTACTGGGTCCTTCTCCAGACTGTTGACTGGGTCCTTCTCCAGACTGTTGACTGGGTCCTTCTCCAGACTGTTGACTGGGTCCTTCTCCAGACTGTTGACTGGGTCCTTCTCCAGACTGTTGACTGGGTCCTTCTCCAGACTGTTGACTGGGTCCTTCTCCAGACTGTTGACTGGGTCCTTCTCCAGACTGTTGACCGGGTCCTTCTCCACCTCTACTGGGTCCTTCTCCACCTCTACTGGGTCCTTCTCCAGACTGTTGGCTGGGTCCTTCTTCAGACTGTTGACTGGGTCCTTCTCCAGACTGTTGACTGGGTCCTTCTCCACCTCTACTGGGTCCTTCTCCACCTCTACTGGGTCCTTCTCCAGACTGTTGACTGGGTCCTTCTCCACCTCTACTGGGTCCTTCTCCACCTCTACTGGGTCCTTCTCCACCTCTACTGGGTCCTTCTCCAGACTGTTGACTGGGTCCTTCTCCACCTCTACTGGGTCCTTCTCCACCTCTACTGGGTCCTTCTCCACCTCTACTGGGTCCTTCTCCACCTCTACTGGGTCCTTCTCCACCTCTACTGGGTCCTTCTCCAGACTGTTGACTGGGTCCTTCTCCACCTCTACTGGGTCCTTCTCCACCTCTACTGGGTCCTTCTCCACCTCTACTGGGTCCTTCTCCACCTCTACTGGGTCCTTCTCCACCTCTACTGGGTCCTTCTCCAGACTGCTGACTGGGTCCTTCTCCACCTCTACTGGGTCCTTCTCCAGACTGTTGACTGGGTCCTTCTCCACCTCTACTGTGTCCTTCTCCACCTCTACTGGGTCCTTCTCCAGACTGTTGACTGGGTCCTTCTCCAGACTGTTGACTGGGTCCTTCTCCAGACTGTTGACTGGGTCCTTCTCCACCTCTACTGGGTCCTTCTCCACCTCTACTGGGTCCTTCTCCAGACTGTTGACTGGGTCCTTCTCCACCTCTACTGGGTCCTTCTCCACCTCTACTGGGTCCTTCTCCACCTCTACTGGGTCCTTCTCCAGACTGTTGACTGGGTCCTTCTCCACCTCTACTGGGTCCTTCTCCACCTCTACTGGGTCCTTCTCCACCTCTACTGGGTCCTTCTCCACCTCTACTGGGTCCTTCTCCAGACTGTTGACTGGGTCCTTCTCCACCTCTACTGGGTCCTTCTCCACCTCTACTGGGTCCTTCTCCACCTCTACTGGGTCCTTCTCCACCTCTACTGGGTCCTTCTCCACCTCTACTGGGTCCTTCTCCACTGGGTCCTTCTCCAGACTGCTGACTGGGTCCTTCTCCACCTCTACTGGGTCCTTCTCCACTGGGTCCTTCTCCACCTCTACTGGGTCCTTCTCCAGACTGTTGACTGGGTCCTTCTCCAGACTGCTGACTGGGTCCTTCTCCACCTCTACTGGGTCCTTCTCCACTGGGTCCTTCTCCACCTCTACTGGGTCCTTCTCCAGACTGTTGACTGGGTCCTTCTCCAGACTGCTGACTGGGTCCTTCTCCACCTCTACTGGGTCCTTCTCCACTGGGTCCTTCTCCACCTCTACTGGGTCCTTCTCCACCTCTACTGGGTCCTTCTCCACCTCTACTGGGTCCTCCACCTCTACTGGGTCCTTCTCCACCTCTACTGGGTCCTTCTCCACTGGGTCCTTCTCCAGACTGCTGACTGGGTCCTTCTCCACCTCTACTGGGTCCTTCTCCACTGGGTCCTTCTCCACCTCTACTGGGTCCTTCTCTACTGGGTCCTTCTCCACCTCTACTGGGTCCTTCTCCACCTCTACTGGGTCCTTCTCCACTGGGTCCTTCTCCACCTCTACTGGGTCCTTCTCCACTGGGTCCTTCTCCACCTCTACTGGGTCCTTCTCCACTGGGTCCTTCTCCACCTCTACTGGGTCCTTCTCTACTGGGTCCTTCTCCACCTCTACTGGGTCCTTCTCCACCTCTACTGGGTCCTTCTCCACCTCTACTGGGTCCTTCTCCACTGGGTCCTTCTCCAGACTGCTGACTGGGTCCTTCTCCACCTCTACTGGGTCCTTCTCCACGGGGTCCTTCTCCACCTCTACTGGGTCCTTCTCCACCTCTACTGGGTCCTTCTCCACCTCTACTGGGTCCTTCTCCACCTCTACTGGGTCCTTCTCCACCTCTACTGGGTCCTTCTCCAGACTGTTGACTGGGTCCTTCTCCAGACTGTTGACTGGGTCCTTCTCCACCTCTACTGGGTCCTTCTCCACCTCTACTGGGTCCTTCTCCAGACTGTTGACTGGGTCCTTCTCCACCTCTACTGGGTCCTTCTCCACCTCTACTGGGTCCTTCTCCACCTCTACTGGGTCCTTCTCCACCTCTACTGGGTCCTTCTCCACCTCTACTGGGTCCTTCTCCAGACTGTTGACTGGGTCCTTCTCCACCTCTACTGGGTCCTTCTCCAGACTGTTGACTGGGTCCTTCTCCAGACTGTTGACTGGGTCCTTCTCCACCTCTACTGGGTCCTTCTCCACTGGGTCCTTCTCCACCTCTACTGGGTCCTTCTCCACCTCTACTGGGTCCTTCTCCAGACTGTTGACTGGGTCCTTCTCCAGACTGTTGACTGGGTCCTTCTCCACCTCTACTGGGTCCTTCTCCACCTCTACTGGGTCCTTCTCCACCTCTACTGGGTCCTTCTCCACCTCTACTGGGTCCTTCTCCAGACTGTTGACTGGGTCCTTCTCCACCTCTACTGGGTCCTTCTCCAATATATTACCACATATTTTCAATAACTGCATATGTCACATAACTCCTCCGTTTCTATTCATAATATCATGAACAAATATAATATTATTTTTGTACCATAAATATATATATTTGTTAAATATATTTGAGTTTAAACACAACATTTGTTGTGTTATTTGTTCATTTTTTTGGAGTATAAATCAGAAATGGTGTAACGTCAGATTTCCTCCTCTTCGTCTGAAGAGGAGGTGCAGCTGGGATCGGACCAAAACGCAGCGTGGTAAGTGTCCATATCGTTTATTATCAAACATAAGCTGAACACTGAGAAATACAAAACAATAAATGTGAACCATTTTCCGTGACAGACATGGAAACAAACACCCACAACCCAACAGTGAAACCCAGGCTACCTAAATATGGTTTTCAATCAGGGACAACGATATAAACAGCTGCCTCTGATTGAGAACCATATCAGGCCAAACATAGAAATGGAAAAACATAGAAAAACACACATAGACTGCCCACCCCAACTCACACCCTGACCATACTAAAACACACATAGACTGCCCACCCCAACTCACACCCTGACCATACTAAAACACACATAGACTGCCCACCCCAACTCACGCCCTGACCATACTAAAACACACATAGACTGCCCACCCCAACTCACGCCCTGACCATACTAAAACACACAGACTGCCCACCCCAACTCACGCCCTGACCATACTAAAACACACATAGACTGCCCACCCCAACTCACGCCCTGACCATACTAAAACACACAGACTGCCCACCCCAACTCACGCCCTGACCATACTAAAACACACATAGACTGCCCACCCCAACTCACGCCCTGACCATACTAAAACACACAGACTGCCCACCCCAACTCACGCCCTGACCATACTAAAACACACAGACTGCCCACCCCAACTCACGCCCTGACCATACTAAAACACACAGACTGCCCTGACCACCCTGCCCAACTCACGCCCTGACCATACATACTAAAACACACACATAGACTGCCCACCCCAACTCACGCCCTGACCATACTAAAACACACAGACTGCCCACCCCAACTCACGCCCTGACCATACACACATAAAAACTCACGCCCTGACAGACTGCCCACCCCAACTCACGCCCTGACCATACTAAAACACACATAGACTGCCCACCCCAACTCACGCACTGACCATACTAAAACACACAGACTGCCCACCCCAACTCACGCCCTGACCATACTAAAACACACAGACTGCCCCCCACTCCGCCTGAATACTCACGCCCCACCCCAACCACGCCCTGACCATAAAACACACATAGACTGCCCACCCCAACTCACGCCCTGACCATACTAAAACACACAGACTGCCCACCCCAACTCACACCCTGACCATACTAAAACACACACAGACTGCCCACCCCCATACTAAAACACACAGACTGCCCACCCCAACCATGACTAAAACACACAGACTGCCCACATCCAACTCACGCACTGACCATACTAAAACACACAGACTGCCCACCCCAACTCACGCCCTGACCATACTAAAACACACACAGACTGCCCACCCCAACTCACACCCTGACCATACTAAAACACACAGACTGCCCACCCCAACTCACGCCCTGACCATACTAAAACACACAGACTGCCCACCCCAACTCACGCCCTGACCATACTAAAACACACAGACTGCCCGCCCCAACTCACGCCCTGACCATACTAAATGAAGACAAAAACAAAGGAAATAAAGGTCAGAACATGACAAATTGTAACCAACTTTATATGACTTCTTTAAGAAAGAGTGATACTTTAAATAAAATGTAATTTTTCAATGATTTGGGAAATGAGAAGTTGTAATCTGTATGAAGGAGAAAAGGATGAGCCTTCCCTAATAATCTACTGGAGAACCATTTGGGGTTTTAGTATAATTTATGTATGAGTGAGGCTTTTAGTGAAAAGTTTAAAGCTTTAATATTTAATCATTTTAGCTCCCTCAATCTCATATTCATTATTTTAAATAGTTTAATTTTGTCTTGCTTAGCATTCCAAATATACCCAATATTTGCCTCTCCATGGTTGCAGAATCGTATCTATTTTTGCTAAATTTCTATTGAAATTAATTGTGGTAAGTTCATTTATATTTTTTGAGATGTGAATACCAAGTATGTCTACTTCACCATCCGCCCATTTTATTGGTAAACAAGGTGGTGTAAACACAGAATTGTTTACGGATCCAATACGTAATATGGTACACTTGTCATAATTAGGTTTTAATCCAGAGGGGCTAGAAAAGTGTAGGAATTACAGACTTGGCCAGGGAGGGGTTAAAAATGTCAGTGAAGACACTTGATAGTTGGTATGCGCATGCTCTGAGTACACGTCCTGGTAATCCGTCTGGCCCCGCAGCTTTGTGAATGCTGACCTGTTTAAAGGTCATGCTCACATCGGCTACGGAGAGCGTGATCACACAGTCATCTGGAACAACTGGTGCTCTCATGCATGCTTCAGTGTTGCTTGCCTCGAAGTGAGCATAAAAGGCATTTAGCTCGTCTGGTAGGCTCGCGTCACTGGGAAGCTTGCGTCTGGGTTTCCCTTTGTAGTCTGGAATAGTTTTCAGGTCCTGCCACATCCAACGAGCGTCAGAGCCAGTGTAGTAGGATTCAATCTTAATCCTGAATTGACATTTTGTCTATTTGATGGTTCATCTGAGAGCTTAGAGGGATTTCTTCTAAGCATCCTGATTAGTCTCCCACTCCCAGCATTTATTTTGGTGCTGATGTTGCTTGTAATCAATGGCTTCAGGTTGGGAAATGTACGTACGGTCACTGTGGGGACGACATAGTCGATGCACTTATTGATGAAGCTGGTGACTGAGGTGGTATACTCCTCAATGTCATTGGATGAATCCCGGAACATATTCCAGTCTGTGCTAGCAAAACAGTCGTGTAGCTTAGCTTCAGCGTCATATGACCACTTCCGTATTGAGCGAGTCACTGGTACTTCCTGCTTTTAGTTTTTGCTTGTAAGCAGGAATTAGGAGGATAGAATTATGGTCAGATTTGCCAAATGGAAGGCGAAGGAGAGCTTTGTCATGTGGAGTAAAGGTGTTCATCCTCTGGTTGCACATTTAACATGCTGGTAGAAATGAGGTAAAACAGATTTAAGTTTGCCTGCATTAATGTCCCCGGCCACTAGGAGTGCCGCCTCTGGATGAGCATTATCCTGTTTGTATACAGCTTTTTGAGTGGAATGTTGTTGAGTGGAATGTTGCAACTCTACTTCAACATTCGATCTAGCAATCTTTCGGGTTGCTGGCCCAACGCTCTAACCACTAGACTACCTGCTGCCCCATTTAACTTATACAGTCATTCTAATTCACATTTGACATGTACATTTGAGTCATTTAGGGGTTTTCCCTTAGTGGAAACTCAGTATCTCCTTGTGGTCGGTGTGAAACAAAGCATCCCAACCATCTAATTTCCCCTTTAGGTTTGACGTTTGAGTCACTCTGTTCCTGCTGTCTTTATGACCCTTTCATTATACAGTTGGTTAAGTGGTACTGTGGTTAAGAAGATCAGAGGGGCAGATAGTCTCGTCACCTGTAGAGAGAGGTCACTCATTTTGACATGTACATTTTAGCAGACGCTGTTATCCGAGAGACTTACAGTTAGTCCATTCATCTTAATAAGATAGCTATATGGTATACCCACATATCTCAGTCGTAGTAAGTGCACGTTTCTTCAATAAAGTAAAATACAGAGCTAGTATAGTCCACAAGGGAGGGAGGGGGGTCAGAGGTTTTCGGAAGATGAGCAGGGACTTTGCTGTCCTGTCCTGACGTTAGGGGGGGAAGCTCGTTCCACCATCGGGGTGCCAGGACAGAGAAGAGCTTTGTCTAGGCTGAGCTGGTGCTTTGTCTGGGCTGAGCTGGTGCTTTGTCTGGGCTGAGCGGGTGCTTTGACTGGGCTGAGCTGGTGCTTTGTCTAGGCTGAGCTGGTGCTGTATCTAGGCTGAGCTGGTGCTTTGTCTAGGCTGAGCTGGTGCTTTGTCTGGGCTGAGCTGGTGCTGTATCTAGGCTGAGCTGGTGCTTTGTCTGGGCTGAGCTGGTGCTTTGTCTGGGCTGAGCTGGTGCTTTGTCTGGGCTGAGCTGGTGCTTTGACTGGGCTGAGCTGGTGCTTTGACTGGGCTGAGCTGGTGCGTTGACTGGGCTGAGCTGGTGATTTGTCTGGGCTGAGCTGGTGCTTTGACTGGGCTGAGCTGGTGCTTTATCTGGGCTGAGCGGGTGCTTTGACTGGGCTGAGCTGGTGCTTTGTCTGGGCTGAGCGGGTGCTTTATCTGGGCTGAGCAGGTGCTTTATCTGGGCTGAGCTGGGGCTTTGTCTAGGCTGAGCGGGTGCTTTGTCTAGGCTGAGCGGGTGCTTTGACTGGGCTGAGCGGGTGCTTTGACTGGGCTGAGCGGGTGCTTTGACTGGGCTGAGCGGTGCTTTGTCTAGGCTGAGCTGGTGCTTTGACTGGGCTGAGCGGGTGCTTTGTCTAGGCTGAGCGGGTGCTTTGTCTAGGCTGAGCTGGTGCTTTGTCTAGGCTGAGCGGGTGCTTGAGCGGTGCTTTGTCTGGCTGAGCGGTGCTTTGTCTAGTCTAGGCTGAGCGGTGCTTTGTCTAGGCTTTGTCTGAGCGGGTGCTTTGTCTAGGCTGAGCGGGTGCTTTGTCTGAGCTGGTGCTTTGATCTGGGAGATGGGTGCTTTGTCTAGCGGTGCTTTGTCTGAGGCTGAGCGGGTGCTTTGTCTAGGCTGAGCGGGTGCTTTGTCTAGGCTGAGCGGGTGCTTTGACTGAGCTGCTTTGTCTAGGGCTGAGCTGGGGCTTTGTCTAGGCTGCTTTGACTGGGCTGAGCTGGGGGTTTTTGTCTAGGCTGAGCTGGGGCTTTGTTTGTCTAGGCTGAGGCTGAGCGGTGCTTTGACTGGGCTGAGCTGGTGCTTTGACTGGGCTGAGCGGGTGCTTTGTCTGAGGCTTTGAGCTGGTGGGTGCTTTGTCTGAGGCTGAGCGGGTGCTTTGTCTAGGCTGAGCGGGTGCTTTGTCTGAGGGTGGCTTTGTCTAGCTGGTGCTTTGTCTAGGCTGAGCTGGTGCTTTGTCTAGGCTGAGCGGGTGCTTTGTCTAGGCTGAGCGGTGCTTTGTCTAGGCTGAGCGGTGCTTTGTCTAGGCTGAGCTGGTGCTTTGTCTAGGCTGAGCGGGTGCTTTGTCTAGGCTGAGCGGTGCTTTGTCTAGGCTGAGCGGTGCTTTGACTGGGCTGAGCGGGTGCTTTGTCTAGGCTGAGCGGGTGCTTTGTCTAGGCTGAGCTGGGGCTTTGTCTAGGCTGAGCGACAGCTTTGTCTAGGCTGAGCGGGTGCTTTGTCTAGGCTGAGCGGTGCTTTGTCTAGGCTGAGCGGTGCTTTGACTGGGCTGAGCAGGTGCTTTGACTGGGCTGAGTGGGTTCTTTGACTGGGCTAGGCTGGAGGGCCAAGAGACCAGAGGTGGCAGACTGAAGTGCTCGGGTCGGGGATGTTGGGTTTGAGCCTGGTAGGGAGGGATTCCTGCCTGCTCCGCTTCCTGTGTGAGGAAGAGTCGTACTCTACGGATGTTGTAGAGCAGGAACCTGCAGGATCTAGGCACCACTTTGATGTTTCCGTTGAACCACGTGGTTTTGTCTCGGGTCACACCAAGGTTCTTTTACACTCTGGGGAGGGGGGCACCGTGGAGTTGTCAAACGTGATGGAGAGGTCATGCAGCGGGAAGGCCGTCCCAGGGAGGAAAAGCAGCTCAGTCTTGTCAAGGTTATTCCCTTTGAACATTCTTGGGATGTGTTGAGAAACAACAATCTCTCACTGTCATTCCTCTATCTGGTTCCCACCGTAGTGATTCTATATGTACTTGTCATTCCTATCAGTTAGACTTTAAATCCTCTGTTTCTTGCCGGGAAATACAAGGGAGAAAGAGGACGGTTGACCTTAACAATCCCCTTCCTGTTGTGCCTCAGGAAGCAAATTCTATATTATTTTTGTGTGTGTATTGAGATAGGCCCCGATTCTGACCCGAGTTAAGCGACCATAAATGGAATGTAATTCCCTTTTTTTGGCACTTTTTTTCTGACCTTGAACCTTGAACTCAAGATGAGATGAGAATAGCATGCTATTTACCCGCTATTCAGTTGGGGGGGAGATTGAATAAAAAAATTTTTTTAAATTGTATCTTTATTTAACTAGGCAAGTCAGTTTTAAGAACAAATTCTTATTTTCAATGACAGCCTAGGAACAGTGCCACCTGTTCAGGGGCAGAACGAAAGATTTGTACCTTGTCAGCTCGGGGGTTTGAACTTGCAACCTTCCGGTTACTAGTCCAACGCTCTAACCACTAGGCTACCCTGCTACCCCATATCAACATGACGTATGTAATATATCTATACATATATATGTTATATCCTCTTTTCCACAGTGAAATAGACTATATGAGGTCACACAGTTAAAATTCGTAAATAAAGGCACAGCTATCCCTTTATTTCTGAATTGTAACTGTGTGACCTCATAATTTGCATTGCCCCAGGTTACAGGCTTCAGTATGGCTGAGCCTGCCCAGATGATGTATACGCTGGTTTCATTATAGCCTGGGCCTTATCTCTGTTTTACTGTACGATTTGTATCGTGTTAAATATGAGCTACTAGCGGGAGCCACCGTCAGTAATACCCACATACATTTATAACAATAACGATTTACTTTGCTTCTAGCCTACGTTTTGCACTGTTACATTCTGTTCACCTTTCTTTTTTAAGTCTAGTCTGTGTAGTTGTCCTTCCCTCTGTCTAGTCTGTGTAGTTGACCTTTCCTCTGTCTAGTCTGTGTAGTTGTCCTCACCTCTGTCTAGTCTGTGTAGTTGTCCTTCCCTCTGTCTAGTCTGTGTAGTTGACCTTTCCTCTGTCTAGTCTGTGTAGTTGTCCTTTCCTCTGTCTAGTCTGTGTAGTTGTCCTTTCCTCTGTCTAGTCTGTGTAGTTGTCCTTTCCTCTGTCTAGTCTGTGTAGTTGTCCTTTCCTCTGTCTAGTCTGTGTAGTTGACCTTTCCTCTGTCTAGTCTGTGTAGTTGTCCTTTCCTCTGTCTAGTCTGTGTAGTTGTCCTTTCCTCTGTCTAGTCTGTGTAGTTGTCCTTTCCTCTGTCTAGTCTGTGTAGTTGACCTTTCCTCTGTCTAGTCTGTGTAGTTGTCCTTTCCTCTGTCTAGTCTGTGTAGTTGTCTTCTCCTCTATCTTGTCTGTGTAGTTGTTCCTGAAGGTCTCTAGCATTAGTGGATCATATTAGTCTAACGTTGTATCAGGCAACCCATCTTTACGCACACCTGGCAACCCAGCTTTACGCACACCTGGCAACCCAGCTTTACGCACACCTGGCAACCCAGCTTTACGCACACCTGGCAACCCAGCTTTACGCACACCTGGCAACCCATCTTTACGCACACCTGGCAACCCATCTTTACGCACACCTGGCAACCCATCTTTACGCACACCTGGCAACCCATCTTTACGCACACCTGGCAACCCATCTTTACGCACACCTGGCAACCCATCTTTACGCACACCTGGCAACCCATCTTTACGCACACCTGTATACTTTCCGGTTCACGGTTCATAACGACTGGACTGTTGTCATCACAGTTCCATGATTACTGAGAATTAGGATTAGATTTATAGGACTAATGTTAAACCCTGGATTGATCATGAATACGACAACATTAAGGATGAATAAAACCACTGTATATTTTTTTTATTCATCAATATATTTTGTGCATAAAAAAGGCTCTCCAAACTTGTTTTGTTATGATTCATACATACTTTCCCAAAACCCTAAAATATGCAATAATCTACAAGGTCAGAGTCTTTATAAATCTACCAGTTTGTGTTTAAATTGAGATTTAGATGCATATATTTAGATCTATCTTTCATTGATCCCTATTTTCTGAACCCGTTCTCTCAATGTATTTTAAGTCTGCCTGCAAAAATTCAAATTGAATGTACACCGTATTTAAAGGGATGGCATAAATGTAATGAAAACCCTATTGAATGAAAACTTACTGAGAAAATATGTTGGCCAGCAAGTGGAAGGGTATTCAGCGGTTGGATTACATTTGTTTCAGAGCGAACCAGGCCATTATGTAAAGACTTTGGTCAGTAAGACCTAGGAGCTGGACAACAGGAGAAAGAGGGGAGACCACGCCCCCATCCACCTCCACGGTCTATAGTGGAACGGGTCGAGAGACTCAAGTTCCTTGGTGTCCACATCACTAAGGACTTCAAATCAAATGTATTTATAAAACCCTTCGTACATCAGCTGATATTTGTTTTATTTTTTTTTATTTCACCTTTATTTAACCAGGTAGGCAAGTTGAGAGAACAAGTTCTCATTTACAAAAAATATATCAAAGTGCTGTACAGAAACCCAGCCTAAAACCCCCAAACAGCAAGCAATGCAGGTGTAGAAGCACGGTGGCTAGGAAAAACTCCCTAGAAAGGCCAAAACCTAGGAAGAAACCTAGAGAGGAACCAGTCTATGAGGGGTGGCCAGTCCTCTTCTGGCTGTGCCTGGTGGAGATTATAACAGAACATGGCCAAGATGTTCAAATGTTCATAAATGACCAGCATGGTCAAATAATAATAATCACAGGCAGAACAGTTGAAAGTGTAGCAGTGGCACGGCCAGGTGGACAGCAAGGTGTCATCATGCCAGGTTGTCCTGAGGGCAACATTGGACTAGTAGCCGAAAGGTTGCAAGTTCAAATCCCCGAGCTGACAAGGTACAAATCTGACGTTCTGCCCCTGAACATTGATCTAGCTCCACATTGATCTGGTACTGGTACTTCCTGTATATAGCTCCACATTGATCTGGTACCCCCTGTATATAGCTCCTCATTGATCTGGTACTGGTACTTCCTGTATATAGCTCCACATTGATCTGGTACCCCCTGTATATAGCTCCACATTGATCTGGTACTGGTACTTCCTGTATATAGCTCCACATTGATCTGGTACTCCCTGTATATAGCTCCACATTGATCTGGTACTTCCTGTATATAGCTCCACATTGATCTGTTACTCCCTGTATATAGCTCCACATTGATCTGGTACTTCCTGTATATTGCTCCACATTGATCTGGTACTTCCTGTATATAGCTCCACATTGATCTGGTACTTCCTGTATATAGCTCCACATTGATCTGGTACTTCCTGTATATAGCTCCACATTGATCTGGTACTTCCTGTATATAGCTCCACATTGATCTGGTACTCCCTGTATATAGCTCCACATTGATCTGGTACTTCGTGTATATAGCTCCACATTGATCTGGTACTTCGTGTATATAGCTCCACATTGATCTGGTACTTCCTGTATATAGCTCCACATTGATCTGGTACTTCCTGTATATAGCTCCACATTGATCTGGTACTTCCTGTATATAGCTCCACATTGATCTGGTACTTCCTGTATATAGCTCCACATTGATCTGGTACTTCCTGTATATAGCTCCACATTGATCTGGTACATGTTACCTGTATATAGCTCCACATTGATCTGGTACTTCCTGTATATAGCTCCATTCTTGTGTATTTTATTATATTCCACTTTTGTTAATTACTATTTTATTTTGAATTATTATTTTTATCGTTAGGAAAGTCTCTCTCAATACTTGTGTGGAAAGGAATGTGGATATTCCGGTTTCTGCTCATAACAGAGGGAGTTTCATTGTCTTTCTGTGAATGTGGATATTCTGGTTTCTGCTCATAACAGAGGGAGTTTAATAGTCTTTCTGTGAATGTGGATATTCTGGTTTCTGCTCATAACAGAGGGATTTTCATTGTCTTTCTGTGAATGTGGATATTCTGGTTTCTGCTCATAACAGAGGGATTTTCATTGTCTTTCTGTGAATGTGGGTATTCTGGTTTCTGCTCATAACAGAGCGATTTTCATTGTCTTTCTGTGAATGTGGATATTCTGGTTTCTGCTCATAACAGAGGGATTTTCATTGTCTTTCTGTGAATGTGGATATTCTGGTTTCTGCTCATAACAGAGCGATTTTCATTGTCTTTCTGTGAATGTGGATATTCTGGTTTCTGCTCATAACAGAGGGATTTTCATTGTCTTTCTGTGAATGTGGATATTCTGGTTTCTGCTCCTAACAGAGCGATTTTCATTGTCTTTCTGTGAATGTGGGTATTGAACACGTTAAGGCCTGCACACCGATAAAACACTTAAAATATACTGAAAGTCCACAAATTCAGGCAGCTGTATTCACTTCAAAGACAGGAAGTATCTCACCCTGTCATTGACCAAGGTTGTGCAGCAGAGCACGAGGGTACAAGAGGAGGTACACGAGGGTACAAGAGAAGGTAGGTTTACAGCACACTCTTAGTAACAACGATTACAAAAGGGTTCTTCGTCTTTCCCCCATAGGTGAACCCTTTTTGGTTACAGGGAGAACTCTTCTACAGGTAGAACTCTTCTACTGGGAACCAAAAATAGTTCTACCTGGCACCAAAAATAGTTCTACCTGTAACCAAATATTGTTCTACCTAGAACCAAAAATAGTTCTACCTGGAACCAAAAATTGTTCTACCTGGAACCAAAAAATAGTTCTACCTGGAACCAAAAATTGTTCTACCTGGAACCAAAAATTGTTCTACCTGGAACCAAAAATAGTTCTACCTGGAACCAAAAATAGTTCTACCTGGAACCAAAAATAGTTCTACCTGGAACCAAAAATAGTTCTACTTGGAACCAAAAATATTTATCCTATGGGGGACAGCCAATATTTTTTTTACCCCTTTTTCTCCCCAAATTTTGTGGTGTCCAATTGGTAGTTACAGTCTTGTCTCATCGCTGCATCTCCCATACAGATTTGGGAGAGGCAACGGTCGAGAGCCGTGCATCCTCCGAAACACAACCCAAACAAGCCACCCTGCGTCTTGACACAATTCCAACTGAACCCGGAAGCCAGTCACACCAATGTGTCGGAGGAAACATCTGTGCACTGTGCCCTGCCTGCCACAGGAGTCGCTAGTGTGCGATGGGACAAGGATATCCCTGCCGGCTAAACCCTCCCCTAACCCGGACGACGCTGGGCCAATTCTGTGCCGCCCCATGGGTCTCCCGGCCTCGGCTGGCTGCGACAGAGCCTGGTCTCGAAGCCTTAGACCACTGCGCCACTCGGGAGGCTGCGACAGAGCCTGGACTCGAAGCCTTAGACCACTGTGCCACTCGGGAGGCTGCGACAGAGCCTGGACTCGAAGCCTTAGACCACTGCGCCACTCGGGAGGCTGCGACAGAGCCTGGACTCGAAGCCTTAGACCACTGTGCCACTCGGGAGGCTGCGACAGAGCCTGGACTCGAAGCCTTAGACCACTGCGCCACTCGGCCGGCTGTGACAGAGCCTGGACTCGAAGCCTTAGACCACTACGCCACTCGGGAGGCTGCGACAGAGCCTGGACTCGAAGCCTTAGACCACTACGCCACTCGGGAGGCTGCGACAGAGCCTGGACTCGAAGCCTTAGACCACTACGCCACTCGGGAGGCTGCGACAGAGCCTGGACTCGAAGCCTTAGACCACTGTGCCACCCGGGAGGCTGCGACAGAGCCTGGACTCGAAGCCTTAGACCACTGTGCCACCCGGGAGGCTGCGACAGAGCCTGGACTCGAAGCCTTAGACCACTGCATCACTCGGGAGGCTGTGACAGAGCCTGGACTCGAAACCTTAGACCTTGCGCCACTCGGCCGGCTGCACTTTCTTTTCTAAGAGTGTATTTAGACCAGAGTTGAGTTGTAGACAGAAGCAGTTCTGACCGAGTCCCAAGCGGCACCCTAATCCCTACACAGTGAACACATTTTTACCAAATCACTATGGGCCCTGGTCAAAACTAGTGCACTATATAGGGTATAGTTTGCCATGTAGGACTCACTCTGTGAGTGTCAGTCAAATGGGTTATGGTTTCATCTCTTTGTCTCCTCTGCCATGAGAGTTCTTCCTAAATAGCTCCTCCGGGGGGAAGTGGGTAGACTGGAGAGGCTGACTGTCATCTCAGGTGACTACACAGAAGATGTTGTCAAAGCCAACACCACCCCCACCCCCAACACACACACACGCACACACACCTCCTCCTCCTCGTATTTCATAGTATGGTATCAGCTTCAGCAGTTTAGAACAGCCTGTGGGTAAAATAGCCAATTTCCTCATTCCTCTGTCAAACAGTAATTGCTGGGTTTAATATGAGGGCGAGTTGTGTCATTTAGAAATAAAATACATCAAATCAAGTTGTATTTGTCACATGTGCCGAATACAAGGTGTTGACCTTACAGTGAAATGCTTACTTACACGCCCCTAACCAACAATGCAGTTCAAGAAATAGAGTTAAGAAAAGATTCACTGAGTAAACTAAAGTAAAAAATATCAATATATAGGGGGTTACGGTACAGAGTCAATGTGTAGACTATATACAGGGTGTTACATACAGAGTCAATGTGGAGGCTATATACAGGGGGTACCAGTACAGAGTCAATGTGGAGGATATATACAGGGGGTACCGGTACAGAGTCTATGTGGAGGCTATATACAGGGGGTCCCGGTACAGAGTCAATGTGGAGGCTATATACAGGGGGTACCGGTACAGAGTCTATGTGGAGGCTATATACAGGGGGTCCCGGCACAGAGTCAATGTGGACAGGGGGTACCGGTACAGAGTCAATGTGGAGGCTATATACAGGGGGTACCGGTACAGAGTCTATGTGGAGGCTATATACAGGGGGTACCGGTACAGAGTCAATGTGGAGGATATATACAGGGGGTACCGGTACAGAGTCTATGTGGAGGCTATATACAGGGGGTACAGGTACAGAGTCAATGTGGAGGCTATATACAGGGTGTTACAGTACAGAGTCAATGTGGAGACTATATACAGGGGGTACCAGTACAGAGTCAATGTGCAGGGTATATACAGGGGGTACCGGTACAGAGTCAGTGTGGAGGGTTACAGGTCAGTAACCGGGCTATATACAGGGTATTACGGTACAGAGACAGTGTGGAGGCTATATACAGGGTGTTATGGTACAGAGTCAATGTGGAGGCTATATACAGGGGGTACCGGTACAGAGTCAGTCTGGAGGGTTACAGGTCAGTAACCGGGCTATATACAGTGTATTACGGTACAGAGTCAGTGTGGAGGCTATATACAGGGTGTTACGGTACAGAGTCAATGTGGAGGCTATATACAGGGGGTACCGGTACAGAGTCAATGTGGAAGATATATACAGGGGGTACCGGTACAGAGTCTATGTGGAGGCTATATACAGGGGGTACCGGTACAGAGTCAATGTGGAGGCTATATACAGGGGGTACAGGTACAGAGTCAATGTGGAGGCTATATACAGGGTGTTACAGTACAGAGTCAATGTGGAGACTATATACAGGGGGTACCAGTACAGAGTCAATGTGCAGGGTATATACAGGGGGTACCGGTACAGAGTCAGTCTGGAGGGTTACAGGTCAGTAACCGGGCTATATACAGGGTATTACGGTACAGAGTCAGTGTGGAGGCTATATACAGGGGGTACCGGTACAGAGTCAGTGTGGAGGCTATATACAGGGTATTACGGTACAGAGTCAGTGTGGAGGCTATATACAGGGTATTACGGTACAGAGTCAGTGTGGAGGCTATATACAGGGTATTACGGTACAGAGTCAATGTGAAGACTATATACAGGGTGTACTGGTACAGAGTCAGTGTGGAGGCTATATACAGGGGATTACGGTACAGAGTCAGTGTGGAGGCTATATACAGGGTATTACGGTACAGAGTCAGTGTGGAGGCTATATACAGGGTATTACGGTACAGAGTCAGTGTGGAGGCTATATACAGGGTATTACGGTACAGAGTCAGTGTGGAGGCTATATACAGGGTATTACGGTACAGAGTCAGTGTGGAGGCTATATACAGGGTATTACGGTACAGAGTCAATGTGAAGACTATATACAGGGTGTACTGGTACAGAGTCAGTGTGGAGGCTATATACAGGGTATTACGGTACAGAGTCAGTGTGGAGGCTATATACAGGGTCTTACGGTACAGAGTCAGTGTGGAGGCTATATACAGGGTGTTACGGTACAGAGTCAGTGTGGAGGCTATATACAGGGTATTACGGTACAGAGTCAGTGTGGAGGCTATATACAGGGTGTTACGGTACAGAGTCAGTGTGGAGGCTATATACAGGGTATTACGGTACAGAGTCAGTGTGGAGGCTATATACATGGTATTACGGTACAGAGTCAGTGTGGAGGCTTACAGGTTATTTGAGGTAATTTGTACATGTAAGAAGTAGTAAAGTGACTATGATAATAGATTATAAACAGCGAGTAGCAGCAGGGACAATGTAAATAGTCCGGGTGGCCATTTGATTAATTGTTCAGCAGTCTTATGAATTGGGGGTAGAATCTGTTAAGGAGCCTTTGGTATTGTCATGATATCAGGTATATCAGGGTAACTAGTATTGTAATGATATCAGGTATATCAGGGTAACTAGTATTGTAATGATATCAGGTATCAGGTATATCAGGGTTACTAGTATTGTAATGATATCAGGTATCGGGTATATCAGGGTAACTTTTATTGTAATGATATCAGGTATATCAGGGTAACTAGTATTGTAATGATATCAGGTATATCAGGGTAACTAGTATTGTAATGATATCAGGTATATCAGGGTAACTAGTATTGTAATGATATCAGGTATATCAGGGTAACTGGTATTGTAATGATATCAGGTATATCAGGGTAACTGGTATTGTAATGATATCAGGTATATCAGGGTAACTAGTATTGTAATGATATCAGGTATATCAGGGTAACTAGTATTGTAATGATATCAGGTATATCAGGGTAACTAGTATTGTAATGATATCAGGTATATCAGGGTAACTGGTATTGTAATGATATCAGGTACAGTGCCTTGCGAAAGTATTCGCCCCCCTTGAACTTTGTGACCTTTTGCCACATTTCAGGCTTCAAACATAAAGATATAAAACTGTATTTTTTTGTGAAGAATCAACAACAAGTGGGACACAATCATGAAGTGGAACGACATTTATTGGATATTTCAAAAATGTTTAACAAATCAAAAACTGAAAAATTGGGCGTGCAAAATTATTCAGCCCCTTTACTTTCAGTGCAGCAAACTCTCTCCAGAAGTTCAGTGAGGATCTCTGAATGATCCAATGTTGACCTAAATGACTAATGATGATAAATACAATCCACCTGTGTGTAATCAAGTCTCCGTATAAATGCACCTGCACTGTGATAGTCTCAGAGGTCCGTTAAAAGCGCAGAGAGCATCATGAAAAACAAGGAACACAACAGGCAGGTCCGAGATACTGTTGTGAAGAAGTTTAAAGGCGGATTTGGATACAAAAAGATTTCCCAAGCTTTAAACATCCCAAGGAGCACTGTGCAGGCGATACTATTGAAATGGAAGGAGTATCAGACCACTGCAAATCTACCAAGACCTGGCCGTCCCTCTAAACTTTCAGCTCATACAAGGAGAAGACTGATCAGAGATGCAGCCAAGAGGCCCATGATCACTCTGGATGAACTGCAGAGATCTACAGCTGAGGTGGGAGACTCTGTCCATAGGACAACAATCAGTCGTATATTGCACAAATCTGGCCTTTATGGAAGAGTGGCAAGAAGAAAGCCATTTCTTAAAGATATCCATAAAAAGTGTTGTTTAAAGTTTGCCACAAGCCACCTGGGAGACACACCAAACATGTGGAAGAAGGTGCTCTGGTCAGATGAAACCAAAATTGAACTTTTTGGCAACAATGCAAAACGTTATGTTTGGCATAAAAGCAACACAGCTCATCACCCTGAACACACCATCCTCACTGTCAAACATGGTGGTGGCAGCATCATGGTTTGGGCCTGCTTTTCTTCAGCAGGGACAGGGAAGATGGTTAAAATTGATGGGAAGATGGATGGAGCCAAATACAGGACCATTCTGAAAGAAAACCTGATGGAGTCTGCAAAAGACCTGAGACTGGGACAGAGATTTGTCTTCCAACAAGACAATGGTCCAAAACATAAAGCAAAATCTACAATGGAATGGTTCAAAAATAAACATATCCAGGTGTTAGAATGGCCAAGTCAAAGTCCAGACCTGAATCCAATCGAGAATCTGTGGAAAGAACTGAAAACTGCTGTTCACAAATGCTCTCCATCCAACCTCACTGAGCTCGAGCTGTTTTGCAAGGAGGAATGGGGAAAAAATTCAGTCTCTCGATGTGCAAAACTGATAGAGACATACCCCAAGCGACTTACAGCTGTAATCGCAGCAAAAGGTGGCGCTACAAAGTATTAACTTAAGGGGGCTGAATAATTAAAGTAAAGGGGCTGAATAATTTTGCACGCCCAATTTCAGTTTTTGATTTATTAAAAAAGTTTGAAATATCCAATAAATGTCGTTCCACTTCATGATTGTGTCCCACTTGTTGTTGATTCTTCACAAAAGAAATACAGTTTTATATCTTTATGTTTGAAGCCGGAAATGTGGCAAAAGGTCGCAAAGTTCAAGGGGGCCGAATACTTTCGCAAGGCACTGATATCAGGTATGTTGGGGTAACTAGTATTGTAATGATATCAGGTATGTTGGGGTAACTAGTATTGTAATGACAAAGTAATCCTAGATGTTCTTTCACTGGTTGTCATTGAAAACGTGTGTCACGTCCATCAACTCTGTATCCCACCATTGCAGGAATAAAGGTTGTACTCTTTATGTGAAATCTTCAGAAAAGTTCTGTCCAGTCCCGACACACCCTCGTAGAAAATGGCAGGAAGTGGCCCGAGTCATAAATGCTTGGAAGTATCTGTAATATTAGAAAGGGCCGTCCGCATTCTTTTGCAGTTGACTGAGTCCCGTCTTACAGAGACCTTCCTGGCTGGACAGGAAGTGTGCAACAATGGGAGTAGGTTGCCAAAAGCACATAGTCAGACAATATGCCGACACACACACACACACACACACACACGCACACACACACACACACACACACGCACACTGGGAGTTGGGGCTCGCAGACAGGGGAAATTGTGTCAAACCCAACTTATCTCGGCTTGCCATAACAAAGGGATTCTTAAATGACTCAATACATTTCAGCTTTTCATCTTTTTAAATTTTAAGTACATTTAAAACGTAACAAAATGTGCAACAAGTCAAGGGGTGTGAATAACGTACTTTCTCAAGGCTGTACTGTATGCTTGGACCCCGTGTCCTGAACACACACACACACACACACACACACACACACACACACACACACACACACACACACACACACACACACACACACACACACACACACACACACAGACCGACAGATAGTACCCTCCAAACTCGTCATCAAGCTAGAGACCCTGGGTCTCGACCCCGCCCTGTGCAACTGGGTACTGGACTTCTGACGGGCCGCCCCACAGTGGTGAGGGTAGGTCACATCATCTCCACCCCGCTGATCCTCAACACTGGGGCCCCACAAGGGTGCGTTCTGAGCCCTCTCCTGTACTCCCTGTTCACCCACGACTGCGTGGCCATGCACGACTCCAACTCAATCATCAAGTTTGCAGACGACACTACAGTGTTAGGCTTGATTACCAACAACGATGAGACGGCCTACAGGGAGGAGGTGAGGGCCCTCGGAGTGTGGTGTCAGGAAAATAACAACACACTCAACGTCAACAAAACAAAGGAGATGATTGTGGACTTCAAGAATCAGCAGAGGGTGCACCCCCCTATCCACATCGACAGGACAGTAGTGGAGAGGGTAGTACGTTTTAAGTTCCTCAGCGTACACATCATGGACAAACTGAATTGGTCCACTCACACAGACAGCATTGTGAAGAAGGCGCAGAAGCGCCTCTTCAACCTCAGGAGACTGAAGAAATTCGGCTTGTCACCAAAAGCACTCACAAACTTCTACAGATGCACAATCGAGAGCATCCTGTCGGGCTGTATCACCGCCTGGTACGGCAACTGCTCCGCCCACAACCGTAAGGCTCTCCAGAGGGTAGTGAGGTCTGCACAACGCATCACCGGGGGCAAACTACCTGCCCTGCAGGACACCTACACCACCCGATGTCACAGGAAAGCCATAAAGATCATCAAGGACAACAACCACCCGAGCCACTGCCTGTTCACCCCGCTATCATCCAGAAGGCGAGGTCAGTACAGGTGCATCAAAGCTGGGACCCAGACAGACAGACAGACAGACAGGCAGAGACAGACAGACAGAGACAGACAGACAGAGACAGACAGACAGACAGACAGAGACAGACAGACAGAGACAGACAGACAGAGACAGACACAGACAGAGACAGACAGAGACAGACAGAGACAGACAGACAGACAGACAGACAGACAGACAGTTTTTCAGGGGAAATCCTGTTGGTCTCCCAGAGCTAAAACATCAACCTCTCCTTAACCACACAAACACTCCCCACTTAATCTGCTGCCTTTCACGGTCATTGTCTCTAAAGCTTGTCCTTTTTTTCATCTTTTGTTTGGATCTGACACGATTTGATTGTTCGATATACAGTTGAAGTGGGAAGTTTCACACACTTAGGTTGGAGTCATTAAAACTCGTTTTTCAACCACTCCACAAATTTTATGTCAACAAACTCTAGTTTTGTCGGTTAGGACATCTAATTGTGCATGACACAAGTCATTTTTCCAAAAATTGTTTACAGACAGATTATAATTCACTGTATCACAATTCCAGTGGGTCAGAAGTTTACATACACTAAGTTGACTGTGCTTTTAAACAGCTTGGAAAATTCCAGAAAATGATGTCATGGCTTTAGAATCTCCTGATAGGCTAACTGACATCATTTGAGTCAGTTGGAGGTGTACCTGTGGATGTATTTCAAGGCCTACCTTCAAACTCAGTGCCTCTTTGCTTGACATCATGGGAACATCAAAACAAATCAGCAAAGACCTCAGAAAACAATTGTAGACCTCCACAAGTCTGGTTCATCCTTAGGAGCAATTTCCAAACTCCTGAAGGTACCACGTTCATCTGTACAAACAATAGTGCGCAAATATAAACACCATGGGACCACGCAGCCGTCATACCGCTCAGGAAGGAGACGCGTTTTGTCTCCTAGAGATGAACGTACTTTGGTGCGAAAAGTGCAAATCAATCCCAGAACAACAGCAAAGGACCTTGTGAAGATGCTGGAGGAAACCGGTACAAAAGTATCTATATCCACAGTAAAACGAGTCCTGTATCGACAAAACCTGAAAGGTCGCTCAGCAAGGAAGAAGCCACTGATCCAAAACTGCCATAAAAAAGCCAGACTACGGTTTGCAACTGCACATGGGGACAAAGATCGTACTTTTTGGAGAAATGTCCTCTGGTCTGATGAAATACAAATATAACTGTTTGGTAATAATGACCATCGTTATGTTTGGAGGAAAAAGGGGGAGGCTTGCAAGCCGAAGAACACCATCCCAACCATGAAGCAAGGGGGTGGCGGAATCATGTTGTGGGGGTGCTTTGCTGCAGGAGGGACTGGTACACTTCACAAAATAGATGGCATCATGATGCTGGAAATTTATGTGGATATTCTTTATTTAACCAGGTAGGCCAGTAGAGAACAAGTTCATATTTACAACTGTGACCTGGCCAAGATAAAGCAAAGCAGTGCAACACATACAACAACACAGAGTTACACATGGAATAAACAAACATACAGTCAATAATACAGTATAAAAGTCTATATACAATGTGAGCAAATGAGGTGAGATAAGGGAGGTACGGCAATAAATAGGCCATAATAGAAAATAAACAATGGAGTGATAGATGTGCAGAAGACGAGTGTACAAGTAGAGATACTGGGATGCAATGGAGCAAAAATAATTAAAATAAATAACAGTATGGGGATGAGGTAGTTGTATGGCCTATTTACAGATGGGCTATGTACAGGTGCAGTGATCTGTGAGCTGCTCTGACATCTGGTGCTTAAAGTTCGAGAGGGAGATATGAGTCTCCAGCTTCAGTGATTTTTGCAGTTCGGTCCAGTCATTGGCAGCAGAGCAATGGAAGGAAAGGTGGCCGAAGGAGGAATTGGCTTTGGGGGTGACCAATGAGATATACCTGCTGGAGCGCGTGCTACAGGTGGGTGCTGCTATGGTGACCAGTGAGCTGAGATAAGGCAGGGCTTTACCTAGCAAAGACTTATAGATATATTGAAGCAACATCTCAAGACAACAGTCAGGAATTTAAAGCTTGGTGGCAAATGGGTCTTCCATGTGGACAATGACCCCAAGCAAACTTCCAAAGTTGTGGCAAAATGGCTTAAGGACAATAACGTCAAGGCATGGAGTGGCCATCACAAAGCCCTGACCTCAATCCTATAGAAAGTCAAAAAAGTGTGTGCGAGCAAGGAGACCTACAAACCTGAGTTACACCAGCTCTGCCAGGAGGAATGGGCTAAAATTCACACAACTTTGTGGGAAGCTTGTGGAAGGCAACCCGAAACGTTTGACCCAAGTTAAACAATTTATAGGCAATGCTACCAAATACTAATTGAGTGTATGTAAACTTCTGTCTAACTGGGAATGTGATGAAAGAAATTAAAGCTGAATTAAATAATTCTCTCTACTATCATTCTGACATTTCACATTCTTAAAATAAAGTGGTGATCCTAACTGACCTAAGACAAGGAATTTTTACTCTGATTAAATGTCAGGAATTGTGAAAAACTGAGTTTAATTGTATTTTGGCTAAGGTGTATGTAAACTTCCGACTTCAACTGTATTTCAGATGTTCTCGGGAAGCATAAATGTTTTAGTGATGCAACAGAAGGGTGATGAAGTTCAAATCATGTGATGTTTTTTGGTTGAGATTTACCACCCTGTACATCACAGTCCTTTTTCAAATGTTTTGCTTTGAAATTAGTTTTTCTAACATGATAGCTACTACCTGAAGCATTCCTTCTTTCCACTAAACTGGGGCTTTGTGAGGTATGTACCCCCCCCCCCACCACCACCCTTCTTCCTCCACCACCTGCCCTCTTGTTGTCACTAGGCTTCAGGCAGAGACAAGCATCTTATTTCAATGGCTGATGATCAGATCCGGTCAGCATGGTTTAGGAGATAGATGTCTTTATCTGGGACAACGCCTTGGTTCTTCCCAGCCATCTGCTCCTAGCGCTGGCCCTTGGCTGGATGGATGGGGTGAGGTGGAGGAGAGAAAGAGAGCTATTAAGGCGTATACGTGTGACCTCACACGTGTGACCTCTGCTCCATTGTTCAGTATGTCATATGGTAGAAGGCTAGAGATTTAGTTTCTAGTCGCTAGACTAGTGATTTAGTTTCTCGTATCTAGAAGAGGGATTTAGTTTCTAGTGTCTAGAAGAGGGATTTAGTTTCTAGTGTCTAGAAGAGGGATTTAGTTTCTAGTTACTAAACTAGTGATTTAGTTTCTAGTGTCTATAAGATGGATTTAGTTTCTAGTATCTAGAAGAGGGATTTAGTTTCTAGTGTCTATAATAGGGATTTAGTTACTAGTGTCTATAATAGGGATTTAGTTTCTAGTATCTAGAAGAGGGATTTAGTTTCTAGTGTCTAGAAGGGGGATTTAGTTACTAGTGTCTATAAGAGGGATTTAGTTTCTAGTTACTAGACTAGTGATTTAGTTTCTAGGGTCTAGAAGACTGGTTTAGTTTCTAGTGTCTATAAGAGGGATTTAGTTTCTAGTGTCTAGAAGAGGGATTTAGTTTCTAGTGTCTAGAAGAGGGATTTCGTTTCTAGTATCTAGAAGAGGGATTTAGTTTCTGGTGTCTAGAAGAGGGATTTAGTTACTAGTGTCTATAAGAGGGATTTAGTTTCTAGTTACTAGACTAGTGATTTAGTTTCTAGTGTCTAGAAGACTGGTTTAGTTTCTAGATACTAGACTAGTGATTTATTTTCTGTGTGTGTGTGTGTGTGTGTCTGTTTCTTTTGTATGTGTGCAAGGAGGGGTGTGTTTATGGACCTCTGGGGGTAATATCTCTCTCTACAGACAGACCAGCCATATGGTGATAGGGGGGGGGGGGTTGCTGACAGGACAGGTGCATCTGCCACTATAATGCCCTGCAGTGCCCCTGGGCCAAGAGTTATGGCGCCTCTCTTTGTTAAAGCAAAACACACACACACACACACACACACACACACACACACACACACACAGCAAGTTAAAATCGATCAATTTCCCTCATTTTGTTTCATAATTTGTTGTGAATGTTCACAAATTAAACCAATTGACAAGCTCACGCTCAACTTAAGACCGTGTCTAATAATGGAACGATAAATAAGAGCACATTTAAGTGTTGATGTGTTTTATCACCTGATGAGGGTTCAACAACATATGAATAGAAACTGCCAACAAATGAGAATCTCATTAAATAATCACCAAGGAATGATGTTGTGGGCCAAACGAAAGTTGTTTATTTTCCTGAGATGGTGAAGTTGAACTTGGAACCTTTAAATAGTTTTCTGCAAACACTGGCGTCATGTCGGTCCTCATGTCAGTCCTCATGTCAGTCCTCATGTCAGTCCTCATATCAACACTGGCCTCATGTCAGTCCTCATGTCAGTCCTCATGTCAGTCCTCATGTCGGTCCTCATGTCAGTCCTCATGTCAGTCTTCATGTCAGTCCTCATGTCAGTCCTCATGTCAGTCCTCATGTCAGTCCTCATGTCAGTCCTCATGTCGGTCCTCATGTCAGGCCTCATGTCAGTCCTCATGTCAGTCTTCATGTCAGTCTTCATGTCAGTCCTCATGTCAGTCTTCATGTCAGTCCTCATGTCAGTCCTCATGTCAGTCCTCATGTCAGTCCTCATGTCAACACTGGCCTCATGTCAACACTGGCCTCATGTCAGTCCTCATGTCAGTCCTCATGTCAGTCCTCATGTCGGTCCTCATGTCAGGCCTCATGTCAGTCCTCATGTCAGTCTTCATGTCAGTCCTCATGTAAGTCTTCATGTCAGTCCTCATGTCAGGCCTCATGTCAGTCCTCATGTCAGTCCTCATATCAACACTGGCCTCATGTCAGTCCTCATGTCAGTCTTCATGTCAGTCCTCATGTCAGGCCTCATGTCAGTCCTCATGTCAGGCCTCATGTCAGTCCTCATGTCAGTCCTCATATCAACACTGGCCTCATGTCAGTCCTCATATCAACACTGGCCTCATGTCAGTCCTCATATCAACACTGGCCTCATGTCAGTCCTCATATCAACACTGGCCTCATGTCAGTCCTCATATCAACACTGGCCTCATGTCAGTCCTCATGTCAGTCCTCATATCAACACTGGCCTCATGTCAGTCCTCATGTCAGTCCTCATATCAACACTGGCCTCATGTCAGTCCTCATATCAACACTGGTCTCATGTCAGTCCTCATATCAACATTGGCCTCATGTCAGTCCTCATATCAACACTGGCCTCATGTCAGTCCTCATGTCAGTCCTCATGTCAGTCCTCATATCAACACTGGCCTCATGTCAGTCCTCATATCAACACTGGCCTCATGTCAGTCCTCATGTCAGTCCTCATGTCAGTCCTCATGTCAACACTGGCCTCATGTCAACACTGGCCTCATGTCAGTCCTCATATCAACACTGGCCTCATGTCAGTCCTCATATCAACATTGGCCTCATGTCAGTCCTCATGTCAGTCCTCATGTCAGTCCTCATATCAACACTGGCCTCATGTCAGTCCTCATATCAACACTGGCCTCATGTCAGTCCTCATGTCAGTCCTCATGTCAGTCCTCATGTCAACACTGGCCTCATGTCAACACTGGCCTCATGTCAGTCCTCATATCAACACTGGCCTCATGTCAGTCCTCATATCAACATTGGCCTCATGTCAGTCCTCATGTCAGTCCTCATGTCAGTCCTCATATCAACACTGGCCTCATGTCAGTCCTCATATCAACACTGGCCTCATGTCAGTCCTCATATCAACACTGGCCTCATGTCAGTCCTCATATCAGCACTGGCCTCATGTCAGTCCTCATATCAGCACTGGATTCTTTGACTCACATGTAGCCGCCAGTCAAAAGCAAGCAAGGACTGACACGAGGACTGACATGAGGACTGACATGAGGACTGACATGAGGACTGACATGAGGACTGGCACAAGGACTGACACAAGGACTGACACAAGGACTGACACGAGGACTGACATGAGGACTGGCACAATGACTGACATGAGGACTGACACAAGTACTGACATGAGGACTGACACAAGGACTGAATTAAGGACTGACATGAGAACTGACGCAAGGACTGACATGAGGACTGACATGAGGACTGAATTAAGGACTGACGCAAGGACTGACATGAGGACTGACGCAAGGACTGAAATAAGGACTGACATGAGGACTGACAGAAGGACTGAAATAAGGACTGACATGAGAACTGACGCAAGGACTGACATGAGGACTGACACAAGGACTGAATTAAGGACTGACATGAGGACTGACGCAAGGACTGACATGAGAACTGACGCAAGGACTGACATGAGGACTGACACAAGAACTGACCCAAACAAAGACCCAAGCACTGACCCAAGCACTGACCCAAACAAAGACCCAAACACTGACCCAAGGACTGAAACAGTTACCTTACCTTTCCATCCAGGCTCCCAGGTTGTTCCATTGTTGCTCTGATAAACATTTCAGAAGGAGCCCAGATGACACTTTACACTTGAAAATGTCATTGTGAACGTTTCATGTATTTCTACTCTGTAAAGCTCCTCTACCAGGCTACATATTTTATATCAACTTTCCATCAAATGGCTTAGTTTTCCGAAATCAAGAATACTTGTGCTTTCAGATTGTTCCATTGTTGCTCAGGTTGCATTTCGGTACACCCGCAATAACACCTGCTAAATATGTGTATGTGACCAATCACATCTGATAAATATGTGTATGTGACCAATCACATCTGATAAATATGTGTATATGACCAATCACATCTGATAAATATTTGTATGTGACCAATCACATCTGATAAATATGTGTATGTGACCAATCACATCTGCTAAATATGTGTATGTGACCAATCACATCTGATAAATATGTGTATATGACCAATCACATCTGATAAATATGTGTATATGACCAATCACATCTGCTAAATATGTGTATGTGACCAATCACATCTGATAAATATGTGTATGTGACCAATAACATCTGCTCAATATGTGTATGTGACCAATAACATCTGCTCAATATGTGTATGTGACCAATCACATCTGCTCAATATGTGTATGTGACCAATAACATCTGCTCAATATGTGTATGTGACCAATCACATCTGCTAACCATGTGTATGTGACCAATCACATCTGCTAACCATGTGTATGTGACCAATAACATCTGCTAACCATGTGTATGTGACCAATAACATCTGCTAACCATGTGTATGTGACCAATAACATCTGCTCACTATGTGTATGTGACCAATAACATCTGCTAACCATGTGTATGTGACCAATAACATCTGCTCACTATGTGTATGTGACCAATCACATCTGCTAAATATGTGTATGTGACCAATCACATCTGATTTGATTGGAACAAGGTAAGAGGTAGCCCCGAATAGTTATGCTTTCTGACTATTCAATTGTTTCTCTGATAACATAACAGAAAGACAGTCCACTTAACTGCACCTGTAAATGTTCTAGATATTTCTACGACTCAAACAGCCATCTTCTACATCTATCAACGTGCCATCGCATAACCGTAGTTATCAGAAACTGTCTATCATAAATCATAAATCAATCGAATCATAGTTTCATCTTTTGAGAGTTTTTTTTTTGTTGTTGTATTTCTCCAGTGAAATGCCATCTGGTCATCAACAGGCTCCCGGTGTCATCTGTATCTGTAAAGGCCCGGAAAACAAGGCTCAACACAACACACAGCGTAACATACAGGGCCCAGTATACAAGGCTCAACACAACACACAGCGTAACATACAGGGCCCAGTATACAAGGCTCAACACAACACACAGCGTAACATACAGGGCCCAGTATACAAGGCTCAACACAACACACAGCGTAACATACAGGGCCCAGTATACAAGGCTCAACACAACACACAGCGTAACATACAGGGCCCAGTATACAAGGCTCAACACAACACACAGCGTAACATACAGGGCCCAGTATACAAGGCTCAACACAACACACAGCGTAACACAACACACAGCGTAACAGGGCCCAGTATACAAGGCTCAACACAACACACAGCGTAACATACAGGGCCCAGTATACAAGGCTCAACACAACACACAGCGTAACATACAGGGCCCAGTATACAAGGCTCAACACAACACACAGCGTAACATACAGCCCAGTAACATCAACACAACACACAGCGTAAGGGCCCAGTATACAAGGCTCAACACAACACACAGCGTAACATACAGGGCCCAGTATACAAGGCTCAACACAACACACAGCGTAACATACAGGGCCCAGTATAACATAGGCTCAACACAACACACAGCGTAACATACAGGGCCCAGTATACAAGGCTCAACACAACACACAGCGTAACATACAGGGCCCAGTATACAAGGCTCAACACAACACACAGCGTAACATACAGGGCCCAGTATACAAGGCTCAACACAACACACAGCGTAACATACAGGGCCCAGTATACAAGGCTCAACACAACACACAGCGTAACATACAGGGCCCAGTATACAAGGCTCAACACAACACACAGCGTAACATACAGGGCCCAGTATACAAGGCTCAACACAACACACAGCGTAACATACAGGGCCCAGTATACAAGGCTCAACACAACACACAGCGTAACATACAGGGCCCAGTATACAAGGCTCAACACAACACAGAGGGGAACTGTCACGCCTTGGTCTTAGTATTTTGTGTTTTCGTTATTTATTTGGTCAGGCCAGGGTGTGACATGGGTTTATTTTGTTGTGTTTCGTATTGGGGTTTTGTTCTGTATGTGAAATCAATGATCAAAAACGAGTAGTCATTATGTATGGTTGTCATGTATCATACAGTCATTTATAGGTTTCTACTTCTAATAAAACACACACTTTTCATTTCTGTAGTTTTAGTTCTAGACAAACCTATTTAAAGTCCATAGGTTTACCAAACAGTTAAGTGATTAACCATTTAAAGCTCAGTTTGACTGGGTTGACGGTTGGTCAAATGTATTTAAACAAATTGAGTTTGAGTTTATTTGATTTTTACAGGCTCATTTTTCAACCGCAGTCCCTGGGCAGGTTATTAAAAACAATTACAATATAGACAATAGCAACATGTAGTATGCAGACAGAGCAACATAGGACAAGCAAGACGTAGTATGCAGACAGAGCAACATAGGACAAGCAAGACGTAGCACGCAGACAGAGCAGCATAGAACAAGCAAGACGTAGCATGCAGACAGAGCAACATAGAACAAAAAGCAGCAAGACAAAATTCATAAAAGCAACAAAGTGTTTCCACACCTCACAAGCTACAGACAACAGACAACATGGAAAGCAGTAACACACAGCTAGGAATTATGATCACAAATCTGATTGACCTTTAGCCATGTCTTCAAGCATTTTGTGAAAGTGTGATATGTGGTGCAGTTATGTGTGTCTGATGGCAGTGTATTCCAGACATGGGAAGCTCTCACAGAGAAAACAGATTTACTAAAGTTGTTTTTCCTTAAGGGAACTATATAGTCATGGCAGACCTTGTGGATCTGCTGCCATATGTCTGGGTTTTCTGTTTAACAAACATATTGAGTGGAGGGGGAGGAGCCAGGCCGTTTAGGATCTTGAATACAAGACATGCGTCGGTGTATTGCACAAGATTTTCTCAACTCAGGAGCTCATGCTTTCTGAGGATGTAACAGTGATGATGGCTATTGGGCTTCCTATCAAGCACTTTGAGAGCCTGTTTGTAGACAGACTGAATAGGTTTTAATGTTGTACAGCAAGCTTGGGCCCAACTAGTCAAGCAGTATGTTAAGTGGGGGAGTATCATAGATTTGAAGTACAGTTTTGCTACCTCTGTAGTCTAACAATTTCATATAAATCAGAAATTAGCCAGGTTGAATTTGGTTATTTGAATTACCTTTTTCACATGCTTTTTAAAAGAGAGGTTGGAATCAAGTATGATGCCAACTTAAAATCAGGTACACATAGGCATCTGGCTCAGTAAATCAGATACCAGCTGATACACATAGACATCTGGCTCAGTAACATCAGATACCAGCTGTAGCCTCCCCTGACACACAGACATCTGGCTTCTCCCCTGACACATAGACATCTGGCTCAGTAACATCTGTTGCCCTCTTTGTGAAGAACATGCAAACAGTTTTTTTCACATTGAGATGCAAACATTGAGATGCAAACACGAGTCACTGAGCCACTTTGTAACCTGGACCATTACAGTAGTGAGTTCTTGTGCAGCTTGTTATTTGCTCTTTGCATGCACATATATCACTGTATCATCTGCATACATTTGAACTTCAGACCCAGTACAGACAGAAGGCAGATCATTAATGTACAGGCTGAACAGGAGGGGCCCCAGTATTGACCCTTGGGGCACGCCCACATCATAGCTAAGAGTGGGCGACAGCTCATTGCTCACTCTGACACACTGAGTTCTGCCATCAAGGCATCAGGGGAAAAGTTGAACTTGGACAATTTTGTGATGAGAACCTCATGGATAACAGTATCAAAAGCCTTCATATGAGAAGAGAATCATATGAAAAGTTATTTTTTTTTGAGAATTGAATTGTGAAAGGAAATTACTTTACATGAAAGGGTTCTTGATGAAACACTGATTATGTTTGGTGAAAAAGTTACTGGGTGATTTTATGTGTTGTACTTAGTCAACATAAAATGTGTTTAGAGTTCTTTCTTTTTTTTAAAATGCCTTTTTGATGATATGTATTGAGTTTTGTACTAATTTGACCACATACTACTTGTGAAAATAGTACCAAAGCGATATAATAAAGAGTACATTTGCTGTGTTTGGTCTGACACCTGGTAGGGTGAGGTCCAGCTGGCCTGATGCTGCTGGAGGGAAGAAGAGGAGGAGGAGGAGCCATTCAGCTGTATGGACGGTCACAGACAATCCTACATTCTGAACGGTCACCTAAGAACCCACAGCTGTTGAAGGAAGGAGAAGGAGGGGAAAGAGGGGGAAGAGAGAGAAGAGAGAGAAGGAGGGAGAATGAGGGGGAAGAAGGGGAGAAGGAGGGGAAAGAGGGGGAAGAGAGAGAAGAGAGAGAAGGAGGGAAGAAGGGGAGAAGGAGGGAGAATGAGGGGAAAGAGGGGGAAGAGAGAGAAGGAGGGGAAAGAGGGGGAAGAGAGAGAAGGAGGGAGAATGAGGGGGAAGAAGGGGAGAAGGAGGGGAAAGAGGGGGAAGAGAGAAGGAGGGGAAAGAGGGGGAAGAGAGAGAAGGAGGGAGAATGAGGGGAAAGAGAGAGAAGGAGGGAGAATGAGGGGGAAGAGAGAGAAGGAGGGAGAATGAGGGGGAAGAAGGGGAGAAGGAGGGGGAAGAGAGAGAAGGAGGGAGAATGAGGGGGAAGAAGGGGAGAAGGAGGGGAAAGAGAGAGAAGAGAGAGAAGGAGGGAGAATGAGGGGGAAGAAGGGGAGAAGGAGGGGAGAAGGAGAGGAAAGAGGGGGAAGAGAGAGGAGGGAGAATGAGGGGGAAGAAGGGGAGAAGGAGGGGAAAGAGGGGGAAGAGAGAGAAGGAGGGGGAAGAAGGGGAGAAGGAGGGAGAATGAGGGGGAAGAAGGGGAGAAGGAGAGGAGAAGGAGGGGAAAGAGGGGGAAGAGAGAGAAGGAGGGGGAAGAGAGAGAAGGAGGGAGAATGAGGGGGAAGAAGGGGAGAAGGAGGGGAAAGAGGGGGAAGAGAGAGAAGGAGGGAGAATGAGGGGGAAGAAGGGGAGAAGGAGGGGAAGGAAGGAGAAGGAGGGGAAAGAGGGGGAAGAGAGAGGAGGGAGAATGAGGGGGAAGAAGGGGAGAAGGAGAGGAGAAGGAGAGGAGAAGGAGGGGAAAGAGAGAGAAGGAGGGAGAATGAGGGGGAAGAAGGGGAGAAGGAGGGGGAAGAGAGAGAAGGAGGGAGAATGAGGGGGAAGAAGGGGAGAAGGAGGGGAAAGAGAGAGAAGGAGGGAGAATGAGGGGGAAGAAGGGGAGAAGGAGGGAGAATGAGGGGGAAGAAGGGGAGAAGGAGAGGAGAAGGAGAGGGAACAGGGTGCCATTTTGGATGCACACTGTGACTGACAGTACTGCACAGCCACAGAAAAGTTTGAGAAATAGGTTACGTCACTTCTTTTCAAATGTAGTATTCTGGTTTGGGTTAATTCAGTTATTTTCTAACCTAGTAACCTGGTTTGGGTTAATTCAGTTATTTTCTAATCTAGTATCCTGGCTTTGGTTAATTCAGTTATTTTCTAATCTAGTATCCTGGTTTGGGTTAATTCAGTTATTTTCTAATCTAGTATCCTGGTTTGGGTTAATTCAGTTATTTTCTAATCTAGTATCCTGGTTTGGGTTAATTCAGTTATTTTCTAACCTAGTAACCTGGTTTGGGTTAATTCAGTTATTTTCTAATCTAGTATCCTGGCTTTGGTTAATTCAGTTATTTTCTAATCTAGTATCCTGGTTTGGGTTAATTCAGTTATTTTCTAATCTAGTATCCTGGCTTTGGTTAATTCAGTTATTTTCTAATCTAGTATCCTGGTTTGGGTTAATTAAGTTATTTTCTAACCTAGTAACCTGGTTTGGGTTAATTCAGTTATTTTCTAATCTAGTATCCTGGCTTTGGTTAATTCAGTTATTTTCTAATCTAGTATCCTGGCTTGGGTTAATTCAGTTGAGGACAGACCTGATGCTACAGGTCTATAAAAGAGAGAATGTCCCTCAGTGTAAATGTCCCTTGTGTATCCCTGACCCATTGGTTAATGATATACCCACACAGGAGGAGTTTGTCTTTTGCTCTTTAGGCTTTTCTTTGAAGGGCTTGTTTGAACTTTATGGCTGAGAGTGGAATGCCCTGAGTCGGCACGAAAGACGGCAGGTGCTGTAGAACCACTAGCTGTTACGACACAGACGGACGTGAGTAAATGTTGCTCAACTCTTAACAGTTTAACATAGTCCTGATAGCAAGATGTTATTTGTTGAGATCTGTTTCCTAGTTGTGTCCTGTGGCCCTCTGACAAGTTACAATGAGGTGTTTCTCTTCCATCACAGCCCTTTTATTCAGCATCTTAACGTGGTAGAAATGACATGAATCTGTGGGTTTTAATGAGACAAAAAAACAATTAATTCTAGGGTTCTTATGAGTTCTGATTTGCCTTTTTAGGTGATGCCTTTTCTGTTGTTAAACCCCATGGTCTTCAACAAACTATTGTGGAAAAGGCAGCTATTGTTTATTCCATCACAGAACATAATATTAACACCTAATGTCTTTGTGTGGATGCTTCCCCTCCCCCTCTTCCCCTCTCTCTCCCCCACTTCCCCTCTCTCTCCCACCTCTTCCTCTCTCCCCTACCTCTCTCCCACCCCCTCATTATCTCTCTCCCCTATCTACCCCCTCCCCTTCCTCTCTCCTCCTCTTCCCCTCTCTCTCTCTCTCCCCCTTTTCACCCTCTTCTTCCCCTCTCTCTCTCCCCCACTCTCCCCTCTCTCCCCAATTTCCCCTTCCCCTCTCTCTCCCACCTCTTCCCCTCTCTCTCCCACCCCCTCCTTCTCTCTCTCCCCCATCTACCCCCTCCCCTTCCTCTCTCCTCCTCTTCTCCTCTCTCTCCCACCTCTTCCCTCTCTCCCACCCCCTCCTTCTCTCTCTCCCCCATCTACCCCCTCCCCTTCCTCTCTCCTCCTCTTCCTCTCTCTCAATCCAATTCAAGGGGCTTTATTACCATGGAAACATATGCGTACATTGCCAAAGCAAGTGAAGTAGACAATAAACAAAAGTGAAATAAACAATAAAAATTAACAGAAAACATTACACTCACAGAAGTTCCAAAATAATAAAGACATTTCAAATGTCATTATGATGTACAAATAGTTAAAGTACAAAAGGGAAAATAAATAAACATAATTATAGGTTGTATTTACAATGGTGTTTGTTCTTCACTGTTTGCCCTTTTCTCGTGGCAACAGGTCACAAATCTTGCTGCTGTGATGGAACACTGTGGAATTTCACCCAGTAGATATGGGAGTTTATCAAAATCTAAGTTGGTTTTCAAATTCTTTGTGGATCTGTGTAATCTGAGGGAAATATGTGTCTCTAATATGGTCATACATTTGGCAGGAGGTTAGGAAGTGCAGCTCAATTTCCACCTCATTGCCAGGTCTGCCTATGGCGGCCTTTCTCAATAGCAATGCTCACTGAGTCTGTACATAGTCAAAGCTTTCCTTAAGTTTGGTTCAGTCACAGTGGTCAGGTATTCTGCCACGGTGTACTCTCTGTTTAGGGTCAGTCACAGTGGTCAGGTATTCTGCCGCTGTGTACTCTCTGTTTAGGGTCAGTCACAGTGGTCAGGTATTCTGCCACGGTGTACTCTCTGTTTAGGGTCAGTCACAGTGGTCAGGTATTCTGCCACTGTGTACTCTCTGTTTAGGGTCAGTCACAGTGGTCAGGTATTCTGCCACTGTGTACTCTCTGTTTAGGGTCAGTCACAGTGGTCAGGTATTCTGCCACTGTGTACTCTCTGTTTAGGGTCAGTCACAGTGGTCAGGTATTCTGCCACTATGTACTCTCTGTTTAGGGTCAGTCACAGTGGTCAGGTATTCTGCCACTATGTACTCTCTGTTTAGGGTCAGTCACAGTGGTCAGGTATTCTGCCACTATGTACTCTCTGTTTAGGGTCAGTCACAGTGGTCAGGTATTCTGCCACTGTGTTCTCTCTGTTTAGGGTCAGTCACAGTGGTCAGGTATTCTGCCACTATGTACTCTCTGTTTAGGGTCAGTCACAGTGGTCAGGTATTCTGCCACTGTGTACTCTCTGTTTAGGGTCAGTCACAGTGGTCAGGTATTCTGCCACTCTCTGTTTAGGGTCAGTCACAGTGGTCAGGTATTCTGCCACTGTGTACTCTCTGTTTAGGGTCAGTCACAGTGGTCAGGTATTCTGCCACGGTGTCCTCTCTGTTTAGGGTCAGTCACAGTGGTCAGGTATTCTGCCACTGTGTACTCTCTGTTTAGGGTCAGTCACAGTGGTCAGGTATTCTGCCACTGTGTACTCTCTGTTTAGGGTCAGTCACAGTGGTCAGGTATTCTGCCACTGTGTACTCTCTGTTTAGGGTCAGTCACAGTGGACAGGTATTCTGCCACTGTGTACTCTCTGTTTAGGGTCAGTCACAGTGGTCAGGTATTCTGCCACGGTGTACTCTCTGTTTAGGGTCAGTCACAGTGGTCAGGTATTCTGCCACTATGTACTCTCTGTTTAGGGTCAGTCACAGTGGTCAGGTATTCTGCCACTGTGTTCTCTCTGTTTAGGGTCAGTCACAGTGGTCAGGTATTCTGCCACTATGTACTCTCTGTTTAGGGTCAGTCACAGTGGTCAGGTATTCTGCCACTATGTACTCTCTGTTTAGGGTCAGTCACAGTGGTCAGGTATTCTGCCACTGTGTACTCTCTGTTTAGGGTCAGTCACAGTGGTCAGGTATTCTGCCACGGTGTACTCTCTGTTTAGGGTCAGTCACAGTGGTCAGGTATTCTGCCACTCTCTGTTTAGGGTCAGTCACAGTGGTCAGGTATTCTGCCACGGTGTACTCTCTGTTTAGGGTCAGTCACAGTGGTCAGGTATTCTGCCGCTGTGTACTCTCTGTTTAGGGTCAGTCACAGTGGTCAGGTATTCTGCCACTGTGTCCTCTCTGTTTAGGGACAGTCACAGTGGTCAGGTATTCTACCACTGTGTACTCTCTGTTTAGGGTCAGTCACAGTGGTCAGGTATTCTGCCACTATGTACTCTCTGTTTAGGGTCAGTCAGAGTGGTCAGGTATTCTGCCACTGTGTACTCTCTGTTTAGGGCCAGTCACAGTGGTCAGGTATTCTGCCACTATGTACTCTCTGTTTAGGGTCAGTCACAGTGGTCAGGTATTCTGCCACTATGTACTCTCTGTTTAGGGCCAGTCACAGTGGTCAGGTATTCTGCCACTATGTACTCTCTGTTTAGGGTCAGTCACAGTGGTCAGGTATTCTGCCACTATGTACTCTCTGTTTAGGGTCAGTCACAGTGGTCAGGTATTCTGCCACTATGTACTCTCTGTTTAGGGTCAGTCAGAGTGGTCAGGTATTCTGCCACTGTGTACTCTCTGTTTAGGGCCAGTCACAGTGGTCAGGTATTCTGCCACTATGTACTCTCTGTTTAGGGTCAGTCACAGTGGTCAGGTATTCTGCCACTATGTACTCTCTGTTTAGGGCCAGTCACAGTGGTCAGGTATTCTGCCACTATGTACTCTCTGTTTAGGGTCAGTCACAGTGGTCAGGTATTCTGCCACTGTGTACTCTCTGTTTAGGGTCAGTCACAGTGGTCAGGTATTCTGCCACTGTGTACTCTCTGTTTAGGGTCAGTCACAGTGGTCAGGTATTCTGCCACTGTGTTCTCTCTGTTTAGGGTCAGTCACAGTGGTCAGGTATTCTGCCACTGTGTTCTCTCTGTTTAGGGTCAGTCACAGTGGTCAGGTATTCTGCCACTATGTACTCTCTGTTTAGGGTCAGTCACAGTGGTCAGGTATTCTGCCACTATGTACTCTCTGTTTAGGGCCAGTCACAGTGGTCAGGTATTCTGCCACTATGTACTCTCTGTTTAGGGTCAGTCACAGTGGTCAGGTATTCTGCCACTGTGTACTCTCTGTTTAGGGTCAGTCACAGTGGTCAGGTATTCTGCCACTGTGTACTCTCTGTTTAGGGTCAGTCACAGTGGTCAGGTATTCTGCCACTGTGTTCTCTCTGTTTAGGGTCAGTCACAGTGGTCAGGTATTCTACCACTGTGTACTCTCTGTTTAGGGTCAGTCACAGTGGTCAGGTATTCTGCCACTGTGTACTCTCTGTTTAGGGATGAGTAGCATTCTAGTTCGCTGTTTTCAGTTAATACTTTCCAATTTGTCAAGGAATTACCTTTTCGTTTTCTCATGATTTCTCTCTCTCCCCATCTTCCCCCTCCCCTTCCACAATCTCTCCCCCTCCCCTCTCAAATCAAATGAAATGTATTTATATAGCCCTTCGTACATCAGCTGATCTCTCAAAGTGCTGTACAGAAACCCAGCCTAAAACCCCAAACAGCAAGCAATGCAGGTGTGCAATGCTCTCTCTCCCCCTCCCCTCCCCTTCTCCTCTCTCTCCCTCTCTTCCCCCTCCCCTTCCCCTCTCTCTTCCCCCTCTCCTTCCACATTCTCTCCCCTTCCCCTCTCTCTTCCCCCTCCCCTTCCACACTCTCTCCCCCTCTTCCCCCTCTCTCTCCCCCTCTTCCACTCTCTTCCCTCTTCCTCCACCTCTTCCCCTCCCCCTCTCCCCCCCTTCCCCTCTCTCTCCCCCTCTTCCACTCTCTCCCCTCTCCCTCCACCTCTTCCCCTCGCTCTCTCTCCTCTTCCCCTCCCCCCCTCACTCTCCTCTTCCCCCTCTCTTGGCTGGGGGGGGGGGGTGTTAGTGGTAGCCCCCATGGACATGGTAATGTCAGGAATGTATCCATTTCCTCCTGTAGCAGTGAAACAAAGGGAGTGGAGTGCTTGGCCTGGTGTGTTCCACCTCCCAACACAAGGCCGGTCACACCCACAATGCTCATAGACTGCATTGTGCTGCTACTGCCTCAGTGAAACCAGGCCTAAACCAGGCCTAATCTCCCGTGGGCAGATTTAGTTTGTAGGCTGAGAGAATCTGGTAGAATTTAACAGGATGCGCGAGATAACGAACATAGAAATTAATTTTACTTCTAAGGTTGACAGAGATTAAGCCAGGCCCAATGGCCCATTAATTAACACATTGAGATGGTTCTAGTGGCCTGTCCAGGTAGTTGACAGAGATTCAAATCAAATCAAATCACATTTTATTTGTCACATACACATGGTTAGCAGATGTTAATGCGAGTGTAGCGAAATGCTTGTGCTTCTAGTTCCGACAATGCAGTGATAACCAACAAGTAATCTAACTAACAATTCCAAAACTACTGTCTTATACACAGTGTAAGGGGATAACGAATATGTACATAAGGATATATGAATGAGTGATGGTACAGGGCAGCATAGGCAAGATACAGTAGATGGTATCGAGTACAGTATATACATATGAGATGAGTATGTAAACAAAGTGGCATAGTTAAAGTGGCTAGTGATACAGGTATTACATAAGGATGCAGTCGATGATATAGAGTACAGTATATACGTATGCATATGAGATGAATAATGTAGGGTAAGTAACATTATATAAGGTAGCATTGTTTAAAGTGGCTAGTGATATATTTACATCATTTCCCATCAATTCCCATTATTAAAGTGGCTGGAGTTGAGATGGTTCTTGTGGCCTGTCCAGGTAGTTGACAGAGATTAAGCCAGGCCCAATGGCCCATTAATTAACAGGTTCTGATGGTTCTAGTGGCTTGTCCAGGTAGTTGACAGAGATTAAGACAGGCTCTATGGCCCATTAATTAACAGGTTCTGATGGTTCTAGTGGCTTGTCCAGGTAATTGACAGAGATTAAGCCAGGCTCTATGGCCCATTAATTAACAGGTTCTGATGGTTCTAGTGGCTTGTCCAGGTAGTTGACAGAGATTAAGCCAGGCCCAATGGCCCATTAATTAACAGGTTCTGATGGTTCTAGTGGCCTGTCCAGGTAGTTGACAGAGATTAAGCCAGGCTCTATGGCCCATTAATTAACAGGTTCTGATGGTTCTAGTGGCTTGTCCAGGTAGTTGACAGATATTAAGCCAGGCTCTATGGCCCATTAATTAACAGGTTCTGATGGTTCTAGTGGCTTGTCCAGGTAGTTGACAGAGATTAAGCCAGGCTCTATGGCCCATTAATTAACAGGTTCTGATGGTTCTAGTGGCTTGTCCAGGTAGTTGACAGAGATTAAGCCAGGCTCTATGGCCCATTAATTAACAGGTTCCGATGGAGGTGGTCGTCTGTCCAGGTAGATCACAGGTTCTGATGTGGTATACTCCTCAATGCCATCGGATGAGTCCCGGAACATATTCCAGTCTGCTAGCAAAACAGTCCTGTAGCTTAGCATCTGCATCCTCTAACCACTTCCACTGTATTGACTGAGTCACTGGTACCTTACGTTTATTTTCTGCTTGTAAGCATGAATCAGGAGGATAGATTTATGGTCAGATTTGCAAAATGGAGGGCGAGGGAGAGCTTTGTACGTTCGAAGCATTAACACAGGCTGGCAGTGACTACAGGGCAAAACAGACCAAAAAGACATGGGAAAATGCTCAACCATTTAAGGTTTAAGGCTTAAGTTGATAGGGCACTATAAGCACATACAGTATATTTGTTCAATTGGTACTGTCACAACTTCCTCCGAAGTCGGTCCCTCACCTTGTTCGGGATGACGTTCGGCGGTCGACGGCAGGGTAGTCTAGTGGTTAGAGCGTTGGACTAGTAACCGGAAGGTTGTGAGTTCAAACCCCCGAGCTGACAAGGTACAAATCTGTCGTTCTGCCCCTGAACAGGCAGTTAACCCACTGTTCCCAGGCCGTCATTGAAAATAAGAATTTGTTCTTAACTGACTTGCCTGGTTAAATAAAGGTCAAATTAAAAAAATAAAATTGAAATTCTAGCCATCGCCAATCCACCTTTCATTTTCCATTTGTTTTGTCTTGTCTTCCCACACATCCACGGTACCCAGGGAACAGTGGGTTAACGGCCTTGTTCAGGGGGCAGAACGACAGATTTCTACCTTGTCAGCTCGGGGATTCGATCCAACAACCTGCCAGTTACTGACCCAACGCTCTAACCACTAGATGACCTGCACAAGTGTAGGTCATCTAGTGTATATTAATATAAATAATAATAATATATGCCATTTAGCAGACGCTTTTATCCAAAGCGACTTACAGTCATGTGTGCATACATTCTACGTATGGGTGGTCCCGGGAATCGAACCCACTACCCTGGCGTTACAAGCGCCATGCTCTACCAACTGAGCTACAGCAGGATATTGTTTTGTGTTGTTAGCTAGGTATTGATGCACTGTTGGAGCGAGAAACATGAGCATGTCACAACACCTGCGATAACATCTGCAAAATATGTGTGCAGGACCAATAACATTTCATTTGATACAGGCTGAAAGAATGTACGTTGCAACAACAGTTGGCCCTCAACTGCCATCCAACTGAACCAGGATGTAAATACACAAGGAGATGATGATGATGTCTGGGTGTTTCAGACGAGATAAGGATCGAGAGTCCGCAAGTTGAGGCTTGTCATAAACACAATCACTCTAAAGACAAATCCTGGCTAAAAGTACATAGTCTATAACTGAAAATCAAGTGCTTCCAGGTGTCTCTATGTATGTTAGAGGCACAAGTTCATCCCTTTATCAGCCACAAGCATCCCCCTTCTCTCAGCCAGGCCAGCTGATCCCAGGGCCGAGGCAGCATCCCCCTCTCTCAGCCAGGCCAGCTGATCCCAGGGCCGAGGCAGCATCCCCCTCTCTCAGCCAGGTCAGCTGATCCCAGGGCCGAGGCAGCATCCCCCTTCTCTCAGCCAGGCCAGCTGATCCCAGGGCCGAGGCAGCATCCCCCTTCTCTCAGCCAGGCCAGCTGATCCCAGGGCCGAGGCAGCATCCCCCTCTCTCAGCCAGGCCAGCTGATCCTAGGGTCTAGGCAGCATCCCCCTCTCTCAGCCAGACCAGCTGATCCCATGACCTAGGCAGCATCCCCCTTCTCTCAGCCACATCCCCGTCTCTCAGCCAGACCAGCTGATCCTAGGGCCGAGGCAGCATCCCCCTCTCTCAGCCAGGTCAGCTGATCCTAGGTCCTAGGCAGCATCCCCCTCTCTCAGTCAGGCCAGCTGATCCTAGGGCCTAGGCAGCATCCCCCTTCTCTCAGCCACATCCCCGTCTCTCAGCCAGACCAGCTGATCCTAGGGCCTAGGCAGCATCCCCCTCTCTCAGCCAGGCCAGCTGATCCTAGGGCCTAGGCAGCATCCCCCTTCTCTCAGCCACATCCCCGTCTCTCAGCCAGACCAGCTGATACTAGGGCCTAGGCAGCATCCCCCTCTCTCAGCCAGGCCAGCTGATCCTAGGGCCTAGGCAGCATCCCCCTCTCTCAGTCAGGCCAGCTGATCCCATGACCTAGGCAGCATCCCCTTCTCTCAGCCACATCCCCGTCTCTCAGCCAGACCAGCTGATCCTAGGGCCGAGGCAGCATCCCCCTCTCTCAGCCAGACCAGCTGATCCAAGGGCCAAGTCAGCATCCCCCTCACTCAGCCAGGCCAGCTGATCCTAGGGTCTAGGCAGCATCCCCCTCTCTCAGCCAGGCCAGCTGATCCTAGGGTCTAGGCAGCATCCCCCTCTCTCAGCCAGGCCAGCTGATCCCATGACCTAGGCAGCATCCCCCTTCTCTCAGCCACATCCCCGTCTCTCAGCCAGACCAGCTGATCCTAGGGCCGAGGCAGCATCCCCCTCTCTCAGCCAGGTCAGCTGATCCTAGGTCCTAGGCAGCATCCCCCTCTCTCAGTCAGGCCAGCTGATCCTAGGGCCTAGGCAGCATCCCCCTTCTCTCAGCCACATCCCCGTCTCTCAGCCAGACAAGCTGATCCTAGGGCCTAGGCAGCATCCCCCTCTCTCAGCCAGGCCAGCTGATCCTAGGGCCTAGGCAGCATCCCCCTTCTCTCAGCCACATCCCCGTCTCTCAGCCAGACCAGCTGATCCTAGGGCCTAGGCAGCATCCCCATCTCTCAGCCAGGCCAGCTGATCCTAGGGCCTAGGCAGCATCCCCCTCTCTGTCAGGCCAGCTGATCCTAGGGCCTAGGCAGCATCCCTCTCTCTCAGCCAGACCAGCTGATCCTAGGGCCTAGTCAGCATCCCCCTCTCTCAGCCAGGCCAGCTGATCCTAGGGTCTAGGCAGCATCCCCCTCTCTCAGCCAGGCCAGCTGATCCCAGGACCTAGGCAGCATCCCCCTTCTCTCAGCCACATCCCCATCTCTCAGCCAGACCAGCTGACCCTAGGGCCAAGGCAGCATCCCCCTCTCTCAGCCAGGTCAGCTGATCCTAGGTCCTAGGCAGCATACCCCTCTCTCAGCCACATCCCCCTCTCTCAGCCAGGCCAGCTGATCCTAGGGCCAAGGCAGCATCCCCCTCTCTCAGCCAGGCCAGCTAATCCTAGGGCCTAGGCAGCATCCCCCTCTATCAGCCAGGCCAGCTGATCCTAGGGCCTAGGCAGCATCCCCCTCTCTCAGCCAGACCAGCTGATCCAAGGGCCTAGTCAGCATCCCCCTCTCTCAGCCAGGCCAGCTGATCCTAGGGCCTAGGCAGCATCCCCCTCTCTCAGCCAGGCCAGCTGATCCCAGGGCCTAGGCAGCATCCCCCTTCTCTCAGCCACATCTCCATCTCTCAGCCAGACCAGCTGATCCTAGGGCCGAGGCAGCATCCCCCTCTCTCAGCCAGGCCAGCTAATCCTAGGGCTATGGCAGCATCCACCTCTCTCAGCCAGGCCAGCTGATCTTAGAGCCTAGGCAGCATCCACCTCTCTCAGCCAGGCCAACTGATCCTAGAGCCGAGGCAGCATCCCCCTCTCTCAGCCAGGCCAGCTGATCCCAGGGCCTAGGCAGCATCCCCCTCTCTCAGCCAGGCCAGCTGATCCTAGGGTCGAGGCAGTATCCCCCTCTCTCAGTCAGGCCAGCTGATCCTAGGGCCGAGGCAGCATCCCCCTCTCTCTGCCAGGCCATCTGATTCTAGGGCTTTGGCAGCATCCCCCTCTCTCATTCAGGCCAGCTGATCCCAGGGCCTTGGCAGCATCCCCCTCTCTCTGCCAGGCCATCTGATTCAAGGGCCTAGGCAGCATCCCCCTCTCTCAGCCAGGCCATCTGATTCTAGGGCCTAGGCAGCATCCCCCTCTCTCTGCCAGGCCATCTGATTCTAGGGCCTAGGCAGCATCCCCCTCTCTCAGCCACATCCCTCTCTCAGCCAGGCCATCTGATTCTAGGGCCTAGGCAGCATCCCCCTCTCTCAGCCACATCCCTCTCTCAGCCAGGCCATCTGATTCTAGGGCCTAGGCAGCACCCCCCTCTCTCAGCCACATCCCTCTCTCAGCCAGGCCATCTGATTCTAGGGCCTTGGCAGCATCCCCCTAAGCAGCATGTGTGTGAAGAATGCAGGGCATCTCGGACTATAGGGGGTTGGTGTTGGTTAGTCCTGGCCAGTGTCGCAAATGGCACCCTATTCTCTATGGGCCCTGGTCAAAAGTAGTGCACTACATAGGGAATAGGGTGCCATTTGTGATGATTATGGTGGAGGAGGGGCTCCCATACAGCAGATGGCAGGGCTGTCACCTCCTCTTCTCCTCTCCTCCTGGTCATGTCTGCTGTGAGGAGAACAATGCATCTCTTCTCCCAGAGCTAACCCTGATTAGGAAGGGGATAAGGGACTGGGGACAGGGGACAGGGGGCAGGGGACTGGGGACAGGGGACAGGGGACCCCCAGACAGCTGGCAGGTAGCATGGCTCATACACCTGACCAGCACACACCCCTCACACAAACAGGCATACACACACACACACACACACACACACACACACACACACACACACACACACACACACACACACACACACACACACACACACGCAGTCGCAATACCCGCCCCTCTCCATGTACACACAGGCACACACTTGGCATCAGCTTAAATATTTACCAGACAAGTGCAAACAAAAGACCTTTAAAGAAATAAGGATGAATTCTGCTAATGTCCAGATAACCTGCCTGGTATATGCTGCTACATTAATGCTCAAGTACATGTTTGGACATATTGCAGTAACTGTTGTCTGAATTGTAGGTGGGTAGTAAAGGACTGTATTTGATCAAGCATCCAATTACCAGACGTGGTATTGTATTTTAGAAAGCCCCCTCATACATTAGCTGTTGTCACCAAGTGTTATAAAGGGATTTCTCAGACTTAACTAATATTACAGCTGTTGATGGTTAAACCCTAAAGGAAAACAGTGGGTCAAATCTATTTTTTCATAGACTATTTCTAGATGTAATTAATATACTATTTCTAGATGTAATTAATAGACTATTTCTAGATGTAATTAATAGACTATTGGTGTATGGTATACTATATGAGGAGGTTAGAATGTTATGTAGGTTAGACAAAAGCTTTTTTTTAATGAAAAAAACATTACCTCTCTGCTTCACAATAGCGTCCCGATCTCTTTCTAGTCACAGCATGCTATGTAGCTAATTACTCCATCCCCCCCCCCCAACTGCTAACAACAACAAAAACGCTTTACATTACACAGGCAGATGTCTCTCTGCTATGTGCACGGTGCTGCTCCGCTCTGACTGCTCCGTTCTACTTGCCCTGCCCCCTTTTTCCCTCTGTGCACTTTGCGCTTTGCTCTGCGGTTCTGCTTTTCATCCCTGGGGGACTTGGAGTCCTCTCATTCCAATCATTCCAGTTTCAGCGAACAATCGGCCCTCAGTTATTTAATAGCAGCGCGATCTCTCGCACCGCTCAGTCTGTTGTGAGATCTTCTCAGACGCACACCGTAGCAGCGCGCGCTCTCTCTCTCTCAGAGCAACAAATACTCTACATGATTTGCAGTTCCACTACATTTTATTAGGATTATTTTTTTTCCGTCAGCAAGAAATATAAACAATATACGCCGTGAACAACTTGCTTCCGTGGTGAGAATGTAAATTGGTAAGAGTTTAATTTAGCTGGGTTTTTTTTGGAATGAGTTGCTTTTACGCATGGTGGATAGGTCTTTCAAATTAGTATTATAGGCGAAAATTCGGGGTTGTTCCTTTTAACATGTTGTGTTATAGTAATGTTATAATAATTGTCATTTAATTCCTCATTACATATATTTTATACTTTTATTTAAAATGTCGGGAAGTAGGCTTTGGTCTGTGATCAAGTCTGAGAGTTCATCTGCACTTTATTGACAGTGAGTTTAAATAGTTTCATTGGGCTATATGTTTTATTTTCCTAGTTGAGACTGCAATGTTATCAGATGTGTGAAAGTCTACCCAGGCTGAGTGTGTTGACTATAGAGTTTATAGTATTTAGGCCCATGTATACAGTAAGCCTGTGTTATCCACACTGTTGACATTGTAGAGTAAACATACATTGTGTCTTTCAACAAAGCCTCAATGATCTCATTTGATCTCTGTCATACTTCTTCTGTATGTGCAAATAATTTGTAACCCCCCAAAAAGGACAAATCAGGCAATTTAATGGAATCTGAAAGGAAACAGTGTAGCTGGCAGCAGGAAATGACTCAATATAATGATATCCAATAACTAAAATATACATATTATTTTTTTCTTCAATACTTCAGGGTTTTGGCCTTTTTCTTTCAAAATAATACCTAGTAATATGGCTTGACAAGCTAATATCGGCCTATGGTTTACAGTGTTTGGTATGTTTGCAGTTACATGCTGAAGTAAATTCAACTTAATTATAATAGACTACCCTGAACTGAATGCAGAGTATCATGTACTAGAGTCCTAGCTCATTTTTTTTTTTTAAATGAATAGAAAAAGCCCAGAGGAGAATGTTGCAGGCGTTGTATTTGTGCACTAACTTGGTGTTACTATGGGAATAGGGGTGGCAGGTAGTCTAGTGGTTAGAGAGTCGGACCAGTAACCGGAAGGTTGCAAGATTGAATCCCCAAGCTGACAAGGTAAAACAAAAAAAAAATGATGTCGTTCTGCCCCTGAACAAGGCATTTAAGCCACTGTTCCTAGACCAGTTAACCCACTGTTCCTAGGCCAGTTAACCCACTGTTCCTAGGCCAGTTAACCCACTGTTCCTAGGCCAGTTAACCCACTGTTCCTAGGCCAGTTAACCCACTGTTCCTAGACCAGTTAACCCACTGTTCCTAGGCCAGTTAACCCCACTGTTCCTAGACCAGTTAACCCACTGTTCCTAGACCAGTTAACCCACTGTTCCTAGACCAGTTAACCCACTGTTCCTAGGCCAGTTAACCCCACTGTTCCTAGGCCAGTTAACCCACTGTTCCTAGACCAGTTAACCCACTGTTCCTAGGCCAGTTAACCCACTGTTCCTAGGCCAGTTAACCCACTGTTCCTAGGCCAGTTAACCCACTGTTCCTAGGCCAGTTAACCCACTGTTCCTAGACCAGTTAACCCACTGTTCCTAGACCAGTTAACCCACTGTTCCTAGGCCAGTTAACCCACTGTTCCTAGGCCAGTTAACCCACTGTTCCTAGGCCAGTTAACCCACTGTTCCTAGGCCAGTTAACCCACTGTTCCTAGACCAGTTAACCCACTGTTCCCCCGGGTAGGCCGCCATTGTAAATAACAATTTGTTCTTAACTGACTTGCCTGGTTAAATAACATGTATTAATTATAACGGCATTATAAGGCTTTATGTTAAATGCTACCAAATGTATTTAGCTAGTTACTTAGCTAGTTACTTGATTGAGCTAATTCTCTTATTGCTCTTCTATATAGATCTGTGGTTTATTAAGAATCCAAAAACATCCAACTCTTCAACACATCCATTCACTTAAATATTCTCTGATTGACTGAGATGAGAACTGCTGAGGAGTCTTCTGGCACGGTTCTACACCGTCTAATCCAGGAGCAGCTCCGTCACGGGAACCCCACAGACACCCGTACCCTCCTGGCCATCCAGCAGCAGGCCCTGCGTGGAGGCAGCAACAGCAGCGGAGGAGGCGGTACCGGATCACCCCGCTCCTCTCTGGAGAGCCTGACCCAGGAAGAGTCCCAGTTCATCCACATGTCCACCAGACAGGACCCCCAGGGCCAGGAGTACCAGGGGGACTACAAACACTGTGAGAGTGACTTCGTGTGTCATCTCTACCAGCTCCACAGACACGGAGAGGAGCTGCCCACCTATGAGGAGGCCAAGGCTCACTCTCAGTACCTGGCCTCGGTAGGGGCCCAGCAGGGTCAGCCTCAGCTGGGACCTGAGATGATGGATCACCAGGGAGATGGCCAGTGGGACCTGAAACGGAAGCACGCCCGGAGCCTCAGTGAGCGTCTCATGCAACTCTCCCTGGAGAGATCAAGCAGAGACATTCAGCCTCTCAGCTCCTCTCACAGTTACCCTCAACTGTCTAATGGCCACTCTGGGCCTGTTGAACACCAGGGGCCAGAGTTTCAGAGGGGACCTCCCCCAGACTACCCCTTCCTGGTCAGGCCTCCTGGATACATGCTCAGCCACTCACAGGAGACACACGGACACTACTATCAGGAACCACCTCCCTCATTCCAATCACAGCACAGGTAAATATTCCAATTATGGGTGCCAGACCAGTAATGACACCTTGTTTTCTATATGGGATGAATATAGCTTTATATCCCAGTGCCCCTCTATGGGTTTTACAACCAAGATGTTGTGAACGATACCGTTTGATACTCACGAGTCCCTCTCCTCTCCCCAGGTACGTACCTTCCCAGCCCCAGGCCGAAATGGTTCGACACAGTGTCCACTATGGTCCAGAGGTCTACACGAGCCACAGCAACACCAGTACTCACAACAACACTGCCCAAATGGACCTGTTGAGGGAGAACGAGAGACTAAGGAAAGAGTTGGAGGTGTACAGCGAGAAGGCCGCCAGACTTCAGAAGGTGAGAGACTCCTTGGTTACGGTGCCTTTTGGAATGCATCGTTGAGGTGGTTACGGTGCCTTTTGGAATGCATCGTGGAGGTGGTTACGGTGCCTTTTGGAATGCATCGTGGAGGTGGTTACGGTGCCTTTTGGAATGCATCGTGGAGGTGGTTACGGTGCCTTTTGGAATGCATCGTGGAGGTGGTTACGGTGCCTTTTGGAATGCATCGTCGAGGTGGTTACGGTGCCTCTTGGAATGCATCGTGGAGGTGGTTACGGTGCCTTTTGGAATGCATCGTTGAGGTGGTTACGGTGCCTTTTGGAATGCATCGTGGAGGTGGTTACGGTGCCTTTGGAATGCATCGTTGGTTACGGTGGGAATGCATCGTGGAGGTGGTTACGGTGCCTTTTGGAATGCATCGTGGAGGTGGTTACGGTGCCTTTTGGAATGCATCGTTGAGGTGGTTACGGTGCCTTTTGGAATGCATCGTGGAGGTGGTTACGGTGCCTCTTGGAATGCATCGTGGAGGTGGTTACGGTGCCTTTTGGAATGCATCGTTGAGGTGGTTACGGTGCCTTTTGGAATGCATCGTTGAGGTGGTTACGGTGCCTTTTGGAATGCATCGTTGAGGTGGTTACGGTGCCTTTTGGAATGCATCGTTGAGGTGGTTACGGTGCCTTTTGGAATGCATCGTGGAGGTGGTTACGGTGCCTTTTGGAATGCATCGTTGAGGTGGTTACGGTGCCTTTTGGAATGCATCGTTGAGGTGGTTACGGTGCCTTTTGGAATGCATCGTGAGGTGGTTACGGTGCCTGGAATGCATCGTTGACGTGCCTGCATCGTTGAGGTGGTTACGGTGCCTTTTGAATGCATCGTTGAGGTGGTTACGGTGCCTTTTGGAATGCATCGTTGAGGTGGTTACGGTGCCTTTGGAATGCATCGTTGAGGTGCCTTTTGTTAGGTGGTTACGGTGCCTTTGGAATGCATCGTTGAGGTGGTTACGGTGCCTCTTGGTGCCTTTTGGAATGCATCGTGGAGGTGGTTACGGTGCCTTTGGAATGCATCGTGAGGTGGTTACGGTGCCTCTTGAATGCATCGTTGTGGTTACGGTGCCTCTTGGAATGCCTCGGAATGCATCGAGGTGGTTACGGTGCCTTTTGGAATGCATCGTTGAGGTGGTTACGGTGCCTTTTGGAATGCATCGTCGAGGTGGTTACGGTGCCTTTTGGAATGCATCGTGGAGGTCCTTATACATCTCATTTTTATATATATTTTTATTTTGTATTTAACCTTTTAATTTATTTTTATTTAACCTTTATTTAACCAGGCAAGTCAGTTAAGAACAAATTATTATTTACAATGAAGGCCTAGGAACAGTGGGTTAACTATCTTGTTCAGGGGCAGAACCACATATTTACCTTGTCAGCTCGGGGATTCGATCTAGCAAGCTTTCGGCTTCGGGTTGCTGGCCCAACGCTGTAACCACTAGGCTACCTGCTGCCCCATTTAAAGTATACAGTCATTCTAATTCACATTTGACATGTACATTTTAGTCACGAGGAGGTGAGGAGGGGGTGAGGAGGGGGTGAGGGGTGGGTACTGTGGGATTATTTAAGATACTTATTGAAGAGGTCGGGTTTCAGATGTTTTAGGAAGATGGGCAGGGACTCTGCTGTCCTAGCTTCAGAGGTAAGCTGGTTCCACCATTGGGGTACCAGGACAGAGAAGAGCTTGGACTGGGCTGAGAGGGAGCTGCCCTCCCGTAGGGTGGGAGGTCAGAGAAGAGCTTGGACTGGGCTGAGAGGGAGCTGCCCTCCTGTAGGGGTGCCAGGACAGAGTAGAGCTTGGACTGGGCTGAGAGGGAGCTGCCCTCCCGTAGGGTGGGAGGTCAGAGAAGAGCTTGGACTGGGCTGAGAGGGAGCTGCCCTCCTGTTGGGGTGCCAGGACAGAGTAGAGCTTGGACTGGGCTGAGAGGGAGCTGCCCTCCCATAGGGTGGGAGGTCAGAGAAGAGCTTGGACTGGGCTGAGAGGGAGCTGCCCTCCCGTAGGGGTGACAGGACAGAGAAGAGCTTGGACTGGGCTGAGAGGGAGCTGCCCTCCCGTAGGGGTGACAGGACAGAGAAGAGCTTGGACTGGGCTGAGAGGGAGCTGCCCTCCCGTAGGGTGGGAGGTCAGAGAAGAGCTTGGACTGGGCTGAGAGGGAGCTGCCCTCCTGTTGGGGTGCCAGGACAGAGTAGAGCTTGGACTGGGCTGAGAGGGAGCTGCCCTCCCATAGGGTGGGAGGTCAGAGAAGAGCTTGGACTGGGCTGAGAGGGAGCTGCCCTCCCGTAGGGGTGACAGGACAGAGAAGAGCTTGGACTGGGCTGAGGGAGCTGCCCTCCCGTAGGGGTGACAGGACAGAGAAGAGCTTGGACTGGGCTGAGAGGGAGCTGCCCTCCCGTAGGGTGGGAGGTCAGAGAAGAGCTTGGACTGGGCTGAGAGGGAGCTGCCCTCCTGTTGGGGTGCCAGGACAGAGTAGAGCTTGGACTGGGCTGAGAGGGAGCTGCCCTCCCATAGGGTGGGAGGTCAGAGAAGAGCTTGGACTGGGCTGAGAGGGAGCTGCCCTCCCGTAGGGGTGACAGGACAGAGAAGAGCTTGGACTGGGCTGAGAGGGAGCTGCCCTCCTGTAGGGGTGCCAGGACAGAGTAGAGCTTGGACTGGGCTGAGAGGGAGCTGCCCTCCTGTAGGGGTGCCAGGACAGAGTAGAGCTTGGACTGGGCTGAGAGGGAGCTGCCCTCCTGTAGGGTGGGAGGTCAGAGAAGAGCTTGGACTGGGCTGAGAGGGAGCTGCCCTCCTGTTGGGGTGCCAGGACAGAGTAGAGCTTGGACTGGGCTGAGAGGGAGCTGCCCTCCCATAGGGTGGGAGGTCAGAGAAGAGCTTGGACTGGGCTGAGAGGGAGCTGCCCTCCCGTAGGGGTGACAGGACAGAGAAGAGCTTGGACTGGGCTGAGAGGGAGCTGCCCTCCCGTAGGGTGGGAGGTCAGAGAAGAGCTTGGACTGGGCTGAGAGGGAGCTGCCCTCCCGTAGGGGTGACAGGACAGAGAAGAGCTTGGACTGGGCTGAGAGGGAGCTGCCCTCCTGTTGGGGTGCCAGGACAGAGTAGAGCTTGGACTGGGCTGAGAGGGAGCTGCCCTCCCGTAGGGTGGGAGGTCAGAGAAGAGCTTGGACTGGGCTGAGAGGGAGCTGCCCTCCCGTAGGGGTGACAGGACAGATAAGAGCTTGGACTGGGCTGAGAGGGAGCTGCCCTCCTGTAGGGGTGACATGACAGAGTAGAGCTATGACTGAGCTGAGAGGGAGCTGCCCTCCCATAGGGGTGGGAGGACAGAGAAGAGCTTGGACTGGGCTGAGCGGGAGCTGCCTCCTGTAGGGGTGGGAGGACAGAGAAGAGCTTGGACTGGGCTGAGAGGGAGCTGCCCTCCCGTAGGGGTGGGAGGGCAGAGAGACCAGGTGTGGCAGAACAGAGTGCTCGGGTTGGGGTGTAGGGTTTGAGCATAACCTGAAGGTAGGGAGGGGCAGTTCCTCTTGTTGCTCCGTAGGCAAGCATCATGGTCTTGTAGTGGATGCGAGCTTCGACTGGAAGCCAGTGGAGTGTGTGGAGAAGGGGGGTGACATGGGAGAACTTGGGAAGGTTGAAAACCAGGAGGGCTGCAGCGCTCTGGATAAGTTGCAGTGGTTCGATGGTACAAGCGGGTAGCCCAGCCAACAGCGAGTTGCAGTAGTCCAGACAGGAGATGACAAATGCCTGGATTAGGACCTGCGCCTCTTTCTGAGTGGGGCAGGGTCGTACTCTACGAATGTTGTAGTGCATGATCCTACAGGAGCGAGTCACTGCTTTGATGTTTGCAGAGAACGACAAGGTGTTGTCCAGAGTCACGCCAAGGTTCTTTGCACTCTAGGAGGGGGGACACTGTGGAGTTGTCAACTGTGATGGAGAGGTCTGAGCGGGCAGGCCTTCCCCAGGAGAAAGAGCAGCTCTGTCTTGTCAAGGTTGAGCTTGAGGTAGTGGGCCAACATCCAAGCTTATAGATACCTGCCAGACACGCAAAGATGCATGTCGCCACCTGGGTGTTAGAAGAGGGGAAGGAGAACAGGAGTGGCAGCGATAGTAGAGACCACGTGATGATATTTCAGAGCCGAGTGCCTTGGTGTATAGAGAGAATTGGAGAGGGCCAAGAACCGAGCCCTGGGGGACACCAGTAGTGAGAGTACGTGGTGCAGACACAGATCTTCTCCATGTCACCTGGTAGGAGCGACCTGCCAACTAGGATGCAGTCCAAGAGTGTGCAGAGCCTGAGACGCCCGGTCAGCCTATCTGCTTGTAATACAGTTTAGTGACAGTAATAGTTATGAGTAAACTATAATTTGATTATATAAGCATTAATAGGTTTATTTCTAAGCCCCTGTTGGCATGCAAAGGCTGTAGAGGTAGGTAGAGAAGTATAAAGTGTGTGTGTGTTTGTTTACCATTGCTGCATATCAGATTTGCCCTCTTGCTGTGCTGTAGCAGGAATGTGCACAGTGGATGGATCAGAGGGACATTCATTTCTAGTGACAGACAGACGTATACAGGTTATTTCCACATCTTAAAGTATTGTACATTGAGACACTTCAGTCAATCCATTCATCCACAAACCTCTACCTTCCCCCCACAAACATCTACCTTCCCCACAAACCTCTACCTTCCCCACACAAACCTCTACCTTCCCCACAAACCTCTACCTTCCCCACACAAACCTCTACCTTCCCCACACAAACCCCTGCCTTCCCCCACACAAACCTCTACCTTCCCCCACACAAACCTCTACCTTCCCTCACACAAACCTCTACCTTCCCCACACAAACCTCTACCTTCCCCACACAAACCTCTACCTTCCCCACACAAACCTCTACCTTCCCCACACAAACCTCTACCTTCCCCACAAACCTCTACCTTCCCCACACAAACCTCTACCTTCCCCACAAACCTCTACCTTCCCCACACAAACCTCTACCTTCCCCACACAAACCTCTACCTTCCCCACAAACCTCTACCTTCCCCACACAAACCTCTACCTTCCCCTCACAAACCTCTACCTTCCCCCACACAAACCTCTACCTTCCCCACACAAACCCCTGCCTTCCCCACACAAACCTCTACCTTCCCCACAAACCTCTACCTTCCCCACACAAACCTCTACCTTCCCCACACAAACCTCTACCTTCCCCCACACAAACCTCTACCTTCCCCACACAAACCTCTACCTTCCCCACAAACCTCTACCTTCCCCACACAAACCTCTACCTTCCCCCACACAAACCTCTACCTTCCCCACAAACCTCTACCTTCCCCACAAACCTCTACCTTCCCCACACAAACCTCTACCTTCCCCACACAAACCCCTGCCTTCCCCCACACAAACCTCTGCCTTCCCCACACAAACCTCTACCTTCCCCCACACAAACCTCTACCTTCCCCCACACAAACCTCTACCTTCCCCACACAAACCTCTACCTTCCCCACACAAACCTCTACCTTCCCCACACAAACCTCTACCTTCCCCACACAAACCTCTACCTTCCCCACAAACCTCTACCTTCCCCACACAAACCTCTACCTTCCCCACACAAACCTCTACCTTCCCCCACACAAACCTCTACCTTCCCCCACACAAACCTCTACCTTCCCCACACAAACCTCTACCTTCCCCCACACAAACCTCTACCTTCCCCCACACAAACCTCTACCTTCCCCACAAACCTCTACCTTCCCCAACAAACCTCTACCTTCCCCCACACAAACCTCTACCTTCCCCACACAAACCTCTACCTTCCCCACAAACCTCTACCTTCCCCCACACAAACCTCTACCTTCCCCCACACAAACCTCTACCTTCCCCACAAACCTCTACCTTCCCCACACAAACGTCTACCTTCCCCACACAAACCTCTACCTTCCCCACAAACCTCTACCTTCCCCCACACCCCTCATTACATGGAACATTAACATTGCTTAGAGTTTCATATCCTGCTTGTGCTATCTGTTAGCCTGTGTGTTTTAAAACACATTCAGTTGAAATCACTACTAGTGTTCCTCTTTCAGAGACTGAAATGTCCTCAATATCTCTGGATCCTCCTCCCCCTGTTCTTCCACCAACTGCTCTTCCTCCTCCACCTCCTGCTCCTCCACCTTACCTGCCCCTGCTCCTCCACCTCCTGCTCCTCCACCTCCCGCTCCTCCTGCTCCTCTACCTCATGCTTCCCTTCCACCTGCTCCTGGTCCTCCTCCACCTCCTCCTGCTCCTCCTCCACATGTCTCATTCATTCAGTGTCCCAGTCTTGTGAGACCATTGATTCCTTGATTGTAAATCACCCCTCAAATTGTTGAGTTAATTGTCACTTTTCCACCGTCTGACTTTTCACCAGTGTTTTATTGTCACTTTTCCAATGTCGACTTTTGAGGACTGCCCCCCCCCTCAAAAGTGACCACTGGTGAGGATGTTTAAAGCTAGAGACCCTCGGACTGACAGTGTCCTCCTCTTGTGTTTCCCTCCAGCTGGAAGGAGAGATCCAGAGGATATCTGAGGCCTACGAGACCCTGATGAAGGGCTCAGCCAAGAGAGAGACCCTGGAGAAAACCATGAGGAACAAACTGGAGTCAGAGATCAAGAGACTGCACGACTTCAACAGGGACCTCAGAGGTAAGGCTACCAGCAGCTAGATGCTAATGCTAACGCAGCTAGTAATTGCGCAAATAATCAATGTTTTTTGATGTACTTACATAAATAAAGGTTAGATAAAGCTAATGGAAAGACTGCAGTGTGCTAAATCAGAGTCACACAGAGTGTTTCTTTCTGAAACAAAATGTACTTTGAAACAAAAGTATCCACACCTCACACACGTGGTTATGAAGACACCTTTACCATGTCAGATATGGAGTTGAAATGTATTACATTTTGAGTTTACATCCCAATATTACACTTTATACACATCACAGAAGAAAATCGTTTGACATAGAAACACCGTATTTTCGGGCAGGTTTAAAAATAAAAAAATTAAAAAATGTTTTTTTATTCGTGATAAAATTATTTTAAAAACATTAATAACTTTCCATCCATGAGGCCACAATGAGTGCAATTTGGTCATTTGACTGCAGGAAAGCTAGTAACCTGCAGCAAGACTCTTTAAGGGTTTAAGTGTGGCTCTTCCTTCCAACAAGTACTTATAGATCCTAATCGAGCTCCCTCCCTCTCTCTTTCACCTGTAGATCGTCTGGACAACGCTACCAAACGGCAGGAAGTTGAATCGGCAGACAGGAAACAGCAGGTCTTCACCAAACTCCTGGAACAAAGTAAGTAGAGATCAGATGCCAACATGTTAAGAGAGACGAAAGAGGAAGAGGAAGAGAGAAGAGGAAGCACTTCTTGTTACATACTTTTGATAATCGGGGAGGCAGCGTAACCTAGTGGTAAGAGCGTTGAACTAGTAACCAAAATGGTTGCGAGATCGAATCCTCAAGCTGACAAGGTTAAAAAGAAATCTCTCGTTCTGTACCTGAACAAGGCAGTTAATAACCCACTGTTCCTAGGTCAGATAACCCACTGTTCCAAGGCCAGTTAACCCACTGTTCCTAGACCAGTTAACCCACTGTTCCTAGGTCAGTTAACCCACTGTTCCTAGGCCAGTTAACCCACTGTTCCTAGACCAGTTAACCCACTGTTCCTAGGCCAGTTAACCCACTGTTCCTAGGCCAGTTAACCCACTGTTCCTAGGTCAGTTAACCCACTGTTCCTAGACCAGTTAACCCACTGTTCCTAGACCAGTTAACCCCACTGTTCCTAGACCAGTTAACCCACTGTTCCTAGGCCAGTTAACCCACTGTTCCTAGGCCAGTTAACCCACTGTTCCTAGGCCAGTTAACCCACTGTTCCTAGACCAGTTAACCCACTGTTCCTAGACCAGTTAACCCACTGTTCCTAGACCAGTTAACCCACTAGACCAGTTAACCCACTGTTCCTAGACCAGTTAACCCACTGTTCCTAGACCAGTTAACCCACTGTTCCTAGGCCAGTTAACCCACTGTTCCTAGACCAGTTAACCCACTGTTCCTAGGCCAGTTAACCCACTGTTCCTAGGCCAGTTAACCCACTGTTCCTAGGCCAGTTAACCCACTGTTCCTAGGCCAGTTAACCCACTGTTCCTAGACCAGTTAACTCACTGTTCCTAGGCCAGTTAACCCACTGTTCCTAGGCCAGTTAAACCACTGTTCCTAGGCCAGTTAACCCACTGTTCCTAGACCAGTTAACCCACTGTTCCTAGACCAGTTAACCCACTGTTCCTAGACCAGTTAACTCACTGTTCCTAGGCCAGTTAACCCACTGTTCCTAGGCCAGTTAAACCACTGTTCCTAGGCCAGTTCACCCACTGTTCCTAGACCAGTTAACCCACTGTTCCTAGGCCGTCCCACTTGTAAAATAAGTTAACCCACTGTTCCTAGGCCAGTTAACCCACTGTTCCTGCCAGTTAACCCACTGTTCCTAGGCCAGTTAACCCACTGTTCCTAGACCAGTTAACTCACTGTTCCTAGGCCAGTTAACCCACTGTTCCTAGGCCAGTTAACCCACTGTTCCTAGGCCAGTTAAACTGTTCCTAGGCCAGTTAACCCACTGTTCAACCAGTTAACCCACTGTTCCTAGAGTTAACCCACTTTCCTAGACCAGCACTGGGCAAGAGAGAGCAGGGCACTGGGCAAGAGAGAGCAGGGCACTGGGCAAGAGAGAGCAGGGCACTGGGCAAGAGAGAGCAGGGCACTGGGCAAGAGAGAGCAGGGCACTGGGCAAGAGAGAGCAGGCACTGGGCAAGAGAGAGCAGGGCACTGGGCAAGAGAGAGCAGGGCACTGGGCAAGAGAGAGCAGGGCACTGGGCAAGAGAGAGCACGGCACTGGGCAAGAGAGAGCAGGGCACTGGGCAAGAGAGAGCAGGGCACTGGGCAAGAGAGAGCACGGCACTGGGCAAGAGAGAGCAGGGCACTGGGCAAGAGAGAGCAGGGCACTGGGCAAGAGAGAGCAGGGCACTGGGCAAGAGAGAGCAGGGCACTGGGCAAGAGAGAGCAGGGCACTGGGCAAGAGAGAGCAGGGCACTGGGCAAGAGAGAGCAGGGCACTGGGCAAGAGAGAGCAGGGCACTGGGCAAGAGAGAGCAGGGCACTGGGCAAGAGGCAGGGCACTGGGCAAGAGAGAGCAGGGCACTGGGCAAGAGAGAGCAGGGCACTGGGCAAGAGAGAGCAGGGCACTGGGCAAGAGAGAGCAGGGCACTGGGCAAGAGAGAGCAGGGCACTGGGCAAGAGAGAGCAGGGCACTGGGCAAGAGAGAGCAGGGCACTGGGCAAGAGAGAGCAGGGCACTGGACAAGAGAGAGCAGGGCACTGGGCAAGAGAGAGCAGGGCACTGGGCAAGAGAGAGCAGGGCACTGGGCAGGGCAGGGCACTGGGCAAGAGAGAGCAGGGCACTGGGCAAGAGAGAGCAGGGCACTGGGCAAGAGAGAGCAGGGCACTGGGCAAGAGAGCAGGGCACTGGGCAAGAGAGAGCAGGGCACTGGGCAAGAGAGAGCAGGGCACTGGGCAAGAGAGAGCAGGGCACTGGGCAAGAGAGAGCAGGGCACTGAGCAAGAGAGAGCAGGGCACTGGGCAAGAGAGAGCAGGGCAAGAGAGAGTGTTTTCAGATCTGTTCGCAAGGGTTGTTTTTACAAATCACAGAGCTTTGTGAAACACTTCACCCTGGCATTCTGTGGCAGGCACATAGTTCAACTAGACCGTTGTCTGATATTGATGTGGTCTGTGGTCTGATATTGATGTGGTCTGTTGTCTGATATTGCTGCCGTGTTAATGTGGTCTGAGGTCAGAGGTCAGAGGGCAGGCTAGCGGGGTTTTCCCTGCTCTCAGGTCCTGCCTCCCTCCCCGTCCTGCTAACAGAGGTCGGCCTTGGCACTTGAACACCAGCCATTATTCACATCCTTCCACAGTAAATGCGGCTTAGATTCCTGGCATTTTTTCTGGTATGTCAGGCTGTTCCGTTCACCGGGAATGCCTCCCTCCCCACTCTGCTGCACATGGCTGCATAGCTGTTGAGCTGCCGAGCGCCCTCCCCTTCCTCATGGGCAACTAATGCAGGGTTTCCATTCCTCACTCACAACACACTGACCCCCTTGATAGATATGTCTCCCTCTTTGGGCATTTCTTTACCTCAGTATGTGACGTCAGGTTTACTCTCAACACTATCATCATCATCTGGCCTGTGGTAAAGCTTCACAACAATGATTTAGTGTATTGGGGGAATGGAGTTTAAAGAATCAAACACACTAAAGAATCAAACACATTAAAGAATCAAACACATTAAAGAATCAAACACATTAAAGAATCAAACACACTAAAGAATCAAACACATTAAAGAATCAAACACACTAAAGAATCAAACACATTAAAGAATCAAACACACTAAAGAATCAAACACATTAAAGAATCAAACACACTAAAGAATCAAACACATTAAAGAATCAAACACACTAAAGAATCAAACACATTAAAGAATCAAACACACTAAAGAATCAAACACATTAAAGAATCAAACACATTAAAGAATCAAACACATTAAAGAATCAAACACACTAAAGAATCAAACACATTGAAGAATCAAACACATTAAAGAATCAAACACATTAAAGAATCAAACACACTGAAGAATCAAACACATTGAAGAATCAAACACATTAAAGAATCAAACACATTAAAGAATCAAACACATTAAAGAATCAAACACACTGAAGAATCAAACACACTAAAGAATCAAACACATTAAAGAATCAAACACATTGAAGAATCAAACACATTAAAGAATCAAACACATTAAAGAATCAAACACATTGAAGAATCAAACACATTAAAGAATCAAACACATTAAAGAATCAAACACATTAAAGAATCAAACACATTAAAGAATCAAACACATTAAAGAATCAAACACATTAAAGAATCAAACACACTAAAGAATCAAACACATTAAAGAATCAAACACATTAAAGAATCAAACACTTTAAAGAATCAAACACATTAAAGAATCAAACACTTCAATGGGTTAAATCAGCTGCACGTGGTCTGTTATGGAACAGAATAGCGTTCAGGTTGAACAGTCACACTACCCTGACTGTTGGCCCTCCAGGAGCAATGATTAATTAGCCTATGAGGAATGCTGTTATTTTAACTGTGAAAATGTCAGTTGGTGTGCCGAAAAGGTGTTATCCTGAAAATTGACGGCCGTGTTTAGTTATTTGTAAGAAATACATTGCTTTTTCATTGTAAGATCAATTACTTGTGTGGCTGGCAGACAAATAACATTATACTTTGGTTGGCATCTGATAAAAATGAAGCTTTTTCCAATCTGAATGTTTTGCACTAATGTATCTCTTACATCTCTCTCTCTTCCTCTCTCTCTCTCTCTCTCTCTCTCTCTCCCCTCTCTCTCTCTCCTCTCTCTCTCTCTCTCTCTCTCTCTCTCTCTCTCTCTCTCTCTCTCTCTCTCCTCTCTCTCTCTCTCTCTCTCTCTCTCTCTCTCTCTCTCTCTCTCTCTCTCTCTCTCTCTCTCTCTCTCTCTCTCTCTCTCTCTCTCGCTCTCTCTCTTAGATGAGGAACAGCAGCGGGAGGTGCAGCGTCTGCGTGGCTCCGGGGAGGAGTGGCTTCGGCGCCAGGAGGTGCTGGAGCAGGCCCTGGGGTCGGCACAGGCCCGTAACCTGGCCCTGGAGGAGGAGCTTAGGAGGAAGAGGGCGTACGTAGAGAAGGTAAAGCGGCTGCAGAGTTCCCTGGGCCAGCTACAGGCAGCCTGTGAGAAGAGAGAGGCCCTGGAACTGAGGCTGAGGACCAGGCTGGAGCAGGAGCTGAAGAGCCTCCGATCAGCACAGGTGAGCAGGAGAGGAGACACATGGTGTGGGCTGTTCAATGTCGGTTCTGGAGGGCCTCTCCTCCTCTCCTTCTAATCAGGGACTTATTCAGACCTGGGACACCAGCTGGGTGCAATTAACTAGTAGGTAGAAACAAAAACCTGAAGTGTTTTGGCCCTCAAGGACAAGAATTGAACAGCACTGGTATATAAAATGAAACCTTCGGATCCACCTTGACGTGTCAAATTTGACGACCCCTAAGTCTGTACAGTAAAAATAGTCTTCCAAAACAATCCATTCCATTTCCTTCCACGGTGTCAGTCCCACAGCACGGCTAGCGGTCCTGGCTCCCTGCCCTCTGATCTGAGCTCCATGGTGTCTGTACAGCAGCAGCAGCTGGCTGAGAGAGAAGAGAGGGTCCTGGCTCTGGAGGCTGACATCACACACTGGGAACAGAAGTACCTGGAGGAGAGCACCATGAGGCAGTTCGCTATGGACGCAGCCGCCACCGCTGCAGCTCAGAGAGACAGCAGCGTCATCAAGCACTCGCCTCGTCACTCACCCGACAACAGCTTCAACGACCACCTGCCATTCAGCCACAGGCACCGGGAGATGGAGAACAGGTACAATTTCTGCTTTTAACTTCCTGCTCACTGAAGGCTACACAGTAACGTCAGTTGGTCTGACCTAGGTTCAGATAGAGATCAACATAGTGATCTGACTGACTTCATATGCAATCGTTGTGTGTGTGTAGAGTCCGAGCGTTGCACTCCCAGCTCCTGGAGAAGGATGCAGTGATCAGGGTGTTACAGCAACGGACTGGACGGGAGCAGAACAGGCTAGAGCAGCAGGACCTCCGTCCAGCCAAGTCCGTCCCCTCCATCAGCACCGAGCAGCAGGCCCTCCGTCCAGCCAGGTCCGTCCTCTCCATCAGCACCGAGCAGCAGGACCTCCGTCCAGCCAGGTCCGTCCCCTCCATCAGCACCGAGCAGCAGGACCTGCATCCAGCCAGGTCCGTCCCCTCCATCAGCACCGAGCAGCAGGACCTGCATCCAGCCAGGTCCGTCCCCTCCATCAGCACCGAGCAGCAGGACCTGCATCCAGCCAGGTCCGTCCCCTCCATCAGCACCGAGCAGCAGGACCTGCGTCCAGCCTCCGTCCCCTCCATCAACACTGATGGCCCAGTGGAGCAACCCATCCAGGGGAAAGGTGAGCTCTAGGGCCCAAGGTCACAAGTCAAACACTAGGTCCCCTCACCTGGTTGTCTAGGTCTCAGTAAGGAAATCTCCTCACCTGGTTGTCTCAGTAAGGAACTCCCCTCACTTGGTTGTCTAGGTCTTAGTAAGGAACTCCCCTCACCTGGTTGTCTAGGTCTCAGTAAGGAACTCCCCTCACCTGGTTGTCTAGGTCTTAGTAAGGAACTCCCCTCACCTGGTTGTCTAGGTCTCAGTAAGGAACTCCCCTCACCTGGTTGTCTAGGTCTTAGTAAGGAACTCCCCTCACCTGGTTGTCTAGGTCTCAGTAAGGAACTCCCCTCACCTGGTTGTCTAGGTCTCAGTAAGGAACTCTCCTCACCTGGTTGTCTCAGTAAGGAACTCCCCTCACCTGGTTGTCTAGGTCTCAGTAAGGAACTCCACTCACCTGGTTGTCTCAGTAAGGAACTCCCCTCACCTGGTTGTCTAGGTCTCAGTAAGGAACTCCACTCACCTGGTTGACTAGGTCTCAGTAAGGAACTCTCCTCACCTGGTTGTCTCAGTAAGGAACTCCCCTCACCTGGTTGTCCAGGTCTCAGTAAGGAACTCCCCTCACCTGGTTGTCTAGGTCTCAGTAAGGAACTCCCCTCACCTGGTTGTCTAGGTCTCAGTAAGGAACTCACCTGGTTGTCTAGGTCTCAGTAAGGAACTCACCTGGTTGTCTAGGTCTCAGTAAGGAACTCACCTGGTTGTCTAGGTCTCAGTAAGGAACTCCCCTCACCTGGTTGTCTAGGTCTCAGTAAGGAACTCACCTGGTTGACTAGGTCTCAATACGGAACTCCCCTCACCTGGTTGTCTAGGTCTCAGTAAGGAACTCCCCTCACCTGGTTGTCTCAGTAAGGAACTCCCCTCACCTGGTTGTCTCAGTAAGGAACTCTCCTCACCTGGTTGTCTAGGTCTCAGTAAGAAACTCCCCTCACCTGGTTGTCCAGGTCTCAGTAAGGAACTCTCCTCACCTGGTTGTCTAGGTCTCAGTAAGGAACTCCCCTCACCTGGTTGTCTAGGTCTCAGTAAGGAACTCACCTGGTTGACTAGGTCTCAGTAAGGAACTCCCCTCACCTGGTTGTCTAGGTCTCAGTAAGGAACTCCCCTCACCTGGTTGTCTCAGTAAGGAACTTCCCTCACCTGGTTGTCTCAGTCTTAGTAAGGAACTCCCCTCACCTGGTTGTCTCAGTCTCAGTAAGGAACTCCCCTCACCTGGTTGTCGAGGTCTCAGTAAGGAACTCCCTCACCTGGTTGTCCAGGTCTCAGTAAGGAACTCCCCTCACCTGGTTGTCTCAGTAAGGAACTTCCCTCACCTGGTTGTCTCGGTCAGTAAGGAACTCCCCTCACCTGGTTGTCTCAGTCTCAGTAAGGAACTCCCTCACCTGGTTGTCTAGGTCTCAGTAAGGAACTCCCTCACCTGGTTGTCCAGGTCTCAGTAAGGAACTCCTCACCTGGTTGTCTAGGTCTCAGTAAGGAACGCCCCTCACCTGGTTGTCTCAGTAAGGAACTCCCCTCACCTGGTTGTCTCAGTAAGTAACTCCCCTCACCTGGTTGTCTAGGTCTCAGTAAGGAACTCCCCTCACCTGGTTGTCTAGGTCTCAGTAAGGAACTCCCCTCACCTGGTTGTCTAGGTCTCAGTAAGGAACTCACCTGGTTGACTAGGTCTTAGTACGGAACTCCCCTCACCTGGTTGTCTAGGTCTCAGTAAGGAACTCCCCTCACCTGGTTGTCTCAGTAAGGAACTCCCCTCACCTGGTTGTCTCAGTAAGGAACTCTCCTCACCTGGTTGTCTAGGTCTCAGTAAGGAACTCCCCTCACCTGGTTGTCCAGGTCTCAGTAAGGAACTCTCCTCACCTGGTTGTCTATGTCTCAGTAAGGAACTCCCCTCACCTGGTTGTCTAGGTCTCAGTAAGGAACTCACCTGGTTGTCTAGGTCTCAGTAAGGAACTCCCCTCACCTGGTTGTCTAGGTCTCAGTAAGGAACTCACCTGGTTGACTAGGTCTCAGTAAGGAACTCACCTGGTTGTCTAGGTCTCAGTAAGGAACTCCCCTCACCTGGTTGTCTCCGTAAGGAACTTCCCTCACCTGGTTGTCTCGGTCTTAGTAAGGAACTCCCCTCACCTGGTTGTCTCAGTCTCAGTAAGGAACTCCCCTCACCTGGTTGTCTAGGTCTCAGTAAGGAACTCCCCTCACCTGGTTGTCCAGGTCTCAGTAAGGAACTCCCCTCACCTGGTTGTCTCAGTAAGGAACTTCCCTCACCTGGTTGTCTCGGTCTTAGTAAGGAACTCCCCTCACCTGGTTGTCTCAGTCTCAGTAAGGAACTCCCCTCACCTGGTTGTCTATGTCTCAGTAAGGAACTCCCCTCACCTGGTTGTCCAGGTCTCAGTAAGGAACTCCCCTCACCTGGTTGTCTAGGTCTCAGTAAGGAACTCCCCTCACCTGGTTGTCTCAGTAAGGTACTCCCCTCACCTGGTTGTCTCAGTCTCAGTAAGGAACTCCCCTCACCTGGTTGTCTATGTCTCAGTAAGGAACTCCCCTCACCTGGTTGTCTAGGTCTCAGTAAGGAACTCACCTGGTTGTCTAGGTCTCAGTAAGGAACTCCCCTCACCTGGTTGTCTAGGTCTCAGTAAGGAACTCCCTGGTTGACTAGGTCTCAGTAAGGAACTCCCTGGTTGTCTAGGTCTCAGTAAGGAACTCCCTCACCTGGTTGTCTCCGTAAGGAACTCCCCTCACCTGGTTGTCTAGGTCTCAGTAAGGAACTCCCTCACCTGGTTGTCTCAGTCTCAGTAAGGAACTCCCTCACCTGGTTGTCTAGGTCTCAGTAAGGAACTCCCCTCACCTGGTTGTCCAGGTCTCAGTAAGGAACTCCCCTCACCTGGTTGTCTAGGTCTCAGTAAGGAACTCCCCTCACCTGGTTGTCTCAGTAAGGAACTCCCCTCACCTGGTCTCAGTAAGTAACTCCCCTCACCTGGTTGTCTAGGTCTCAGTAAGGAACTCCCTCACCTGGTTGTCTAGGTCTCAGTAAGGAACTCCTCACCTGGTTGTCCAGGTCTCAGTAAGGAACTCCCCTCACCTGGTTGTCTCAGTAAGGAACTCCCTCACCTGGTTGTCTCGGTCTTAGTAAGGAACTCCCTCACCTGGTTGTCTAGGTCTCAGTAAGGAACTCCCCTCACCTGGTTGTCTATGTCTCAGTAAGGAACTCCCCTCACCTGGTTGTCCAGGTCTCAGTAAGGAACTCCCCTCACCTGGTTGTCTAGGTCTCAGTAAGGAACTCCCCTCACCTGGTTGTCTCAGTAAGGTACTCCCCTCACCTGGTTGTCTCAGTCTCAGTAAGGAACTCTCCTCACCTGGTTGTCTATGTCTCAGTAAGGAACTCCCCTCACCTGGTTGTCTAGGTCTCAGTAAGGAACTCACCTGGTTGTCTAGGTCTCAGTAAGGAACTCCCCTCACCTGGTTGTCTAGGTCTCAGTAAGGAACTCACCTGGTTGACTAGGTCTCAGTAAGGAACTCCCCTCACCTGGTTGTCTAGGTCTCAGTAAGGAACTCCCCTCACCTGGTTGTCTCCCCCTCACCTGGTTGTCTCGGTCTTAGTAAGGAACTCCCCTCACCTGGTTGTCTCAGTCTCAGTAAGGAACTCCCCTCACCTGGTTGTCTAGGTCTCAGTAAGGAACTCCCCTCACCTGGTTGTCCAGGTCTCAGTAAGGAACTCCCCTCACCTGGTTGTCTAGGTCTCAGTAAGGAACTCCCCTCACCTGGTTGTCTCAGTAAGGAACTCCCCTCACCTGGTTGTCTCAGTAAGTAACTCCCCTCACCTGGTTGTCTAGGTCTCAGTAAGGAACTCCCCTCACCTGGTTGTCTAGGTCTCAGTAAGGAACTCCCCTCACCTGGTTGTCTAGGTCTCAGTAAGGAACTCACCTGGTTGACTAGGTCTTAGTACGGAACTCCCCTCACCTGGTTGTCTAGGTCTCAGTAAGGAACTCCCCTCACCTGGTTGTCTCAGTAAGGAACTCCCCTCACCTGGTTGTCTCTTCTCAGTAAGGAACTCTCCTCACCTGGTTGTCTAGGTCTCAGTAAGGAACTCCCCTCACCTGGTTGTCCAGGTCTCAGTAAGGAACTCTCCTCACCTGGTTGTCTATGTCTCAGTAAGGAACTCCCCTCACCTGGTTGTCTAGGTCTCAGTAAGGAACTCACCTGGTTGTCTAGGTCTCAGTAAGGAACTCCCCTCACCTGGTTGTCTAGGTCTCAGTAAGGAACTCACCTGGTTGACTAGGTCTCAGTAAGGAACTCCCCTCACCTGGTTGTCTAGGTCTCAGTAAGGAACTCCCCTCACCTGGTTGTCTCCGTAAGGAACTTCCCTCACCTGGTTGTCTCGGTCTTAGTAAGGAACTCCCCTCACCTGGTTGTCTCAGTCTCAGTAAGGAACTCCCCTCACCTGGTTGTCTAGGTCTCAGTAAGGAACTCCCCTCACCTGGTTGTCCAGGTCTCAGTAAGGAACTCCCCTCACCTGGTTGTCTCAGTAAGGAACTTCCCTCACCTGGTTGTCTCGGTCTTAGTAAGGAACTCCCCTCACCTGGTTGTCTCAGTCTCAGTAAGGAACTCCCCTCACCTGGTTGTCTAGTCTCAGTAAGGACTCCCTCACCTGGTTGTCTAGGTCTCAGTAAGGAACTCCCCTCACCTGGTTGTCTAGGTCTCAGTAAGGAACTCCCTCACCTGGTTGTCTCAGTAAGGTACTCCCCTCACCTGGTTGTCTCAGTCTCAGTAAGGAACTCTCCTCACCTGGTTGTCTATGTCTCAGTAAGGAACTCCCCTCACCTGGTTGTCTAGGTCTCAGTAAGGAACTCCCTGGTTGTCTCTCAGTAAGGAACTCTCCTCACCTGGTTGTCTAGGTCTCAGTAAGGAACTCACCTGGTTGACTAGGTCTCAGTAAGGAACTCCCCTCACCTGGTTGTCTAGGTCTCAGTAAGGAACTCCCCTCACCTGGTTGTCTCCGTAAGGAACTTCCTCACCTGGTCTCGGTCTTAGTAAGGAACTCTCACCTGGTTGTCTCAGTCTCAGTAAGGAACTCCCCTCACCTGGTTGTCTAGGTCTCAGTAAGGAACTCCCTCACCTGGTTGTCCAGGTCTCAGTAAGGAACTCCCCTCACCTGGTTGTCTCAGTAAGGAACTCCCCTCACCTGGTTGTCTCAGTAAGGAACTCCCCTCACCTGGTTGTCTCAGGTCTCAGTAAGGAACTCCCTCACCTGGTTGTCTATGTCTCAGTAAGGAACTCCCCTCACCTGGTTGTCCAGGTCTCAGTAAGGAACTCCTCACCTGGTCTCTCAGTAAGGAACTCCCTCACCTGGTTGTCTCTAGGTCAGTCTCAGTAAGGAACTCCCTCACCTGGTTGTCTATGTCTCAGTAAGGAACTCCCTCACCTGGTTGTCCAGGTCTCAGTAAGGAACTCCCCTCACCTGGTTGTCTAGGTCTCAGTAAGGAACTCCCCTCACCTGGTTGTCTCAGTAAGGTACTCCTCACCTGGTTGTCTCAGTAAGTATCCCCTCACCTGGTTGTCTAGGTCTCAATTAAGGAACTCCCCTCCTGGTTGTCTTGTCACCTGTCTGTCTCATTCAGACAATTGGTTGTCTCCGTACCATCTTGTCTCTCTTGTAAGTCCCCTCACCTGGTTGTCTCAGTCTCATTAAGGATCTCCCTCCCTGGTTGTCTGTCTCAGTGCTCCCCTCACCTGGTTGTCCAGGTCTCATTAACCATCTTCCTGGTTGTTGTCTCACCTGCTCAGACAATTAACTCCCCTTCCTGGTTGTCTAGTGCAGTAAGGAACTCCCCTCACCTGGTTGTCTCTCAGTAAGGAACTCCTCACCTGGTTGTCTAGGTCTCAGACAATTAACTCCCTCACCTGGTTGTCTAGGTCTCAGTAAGGAACTCCTCACCTGGTTCTCAGTCTTGGTTGTCTGTCTCAGACAATTAACTCCCTCATCTTTCCTCAGTAAGGAACTCCCTCACCTGTTGTCTGTTCCCCTCACCTGGTTGTCTCAGACAATTAACCATCTTCTCTCTTCACCTGTTGTCTGTCTCAGTAAGGAACTCAGACAATTAACCATCTTCCTCTTGTTGTCTGTTATTCAGACAATTAACCATCTTCCTCTTGTTGTCTGTTATTCACCTGGTCGTCTGTCTCAGTAAGAACTCCTCATCTTCACCTGGTTGTCTGTTATTCCCCTCAGACAATTAACCATCTTCCTTGTCTGTCTGTGCTCCCCTCAGACAATTAACCATCTTCCTCTTGTTGTCTGTGGATTCAGACAATTAACCATCTTTCCCTGTTGTCTGTGTCAGACAATTAACCATGTTCCTCTTGTTGTCTGTGCTCAGAAGAATCAATTAACCATCTTCCTCTTGCCTGGAGGAATGTCTGTGCGGCAGACAATTGGGGAGAAATCCCGGTGAGGGACCATTTTTTGTTTTAATAAAAATGCTTCCTCTTGGATTGTCTGTGCTCAGACAATTAACCATCTTCCTCTTGTTGTCTGTGCTCAGACAATTAACCATCTTCCTCTTGTTGTCTGTGCTCAGACAATTAACCATCTTCCTCTTGTTGTCTGTGCTCAGACAATTAACCATCTTCCTCTTGTTGTCTGTGCTCAGACAATTAACCATCTTCCTCTTGTTGTCTGTGCTCAGACAATTAACCATCTTCCTCTTGTTGTCTGTTATTCAGACAATTAACCATCTTCCTCTTGTTGTCTGTGCTCAGACAATTAACCATCTTCCTCTTGTTGTCTATGCTCAGACAATTAACCATCTTCCTCTTGTTGTCTATGCTCAGACAATTAACCATCTTCCTCTTGTTGTCTGTGCTCAGACAATTAACCATCTTCCTCTTGTTGTCTGTTATTCAGACAATTAACCATCTTCCTCTTGTTGTCTGTGCTCAGACAATTAACCATCTTCCTCTTGTTGTCTGTGCTCAGACAATTAACCATCTTCCTCTTGTTGTCTGTGCTCAGACAATTAACCATCTTCCTCTTGTTGTCTGTGCTCAGACAATTAACCATCTTCCTCTTGTTGTCTGTGCTCAGACAATTAACCATCTTCCTCTTGTTGTCTGTGCTCAGACAATTAACCATCTTCCTCTTGTTGTCTGTTATTCAGACAATTAACCATCTTCCTCTTGTTGTCTGTGCTCAGACAATTAACCATCTTCCTCTTGTTGTCTGTGCTCAGACAATTAACCATCTTCCTCTTGTTGTCTGTTATGCTCAGACAATTAACCATCTTCCTCTTGTTGTCTGTTATCAGACAATTAACCATCTTCCTCTTGTTGTCTGTGCTCAGACAATTAACCATCTTCCTCTTGTTGTCTGTGCTCAGACAATTAACCATCTTCCTCTTGTTGTCTGTGCTCAGACAATTAACCATCTTCCTCTTGTTGTCTGTGCTCAGACAATTAACCATCTTCCTCTTGTTGTCTGTTATTCAGACAATTAACCATCTTCCTCTTGTTGTCTGTGCTCAGACAATTAACCATCTTCCTCTTGTTGTCTGTTATTCAGACAATTAACCATCTTCCTCTTGTTGTCTGTGCTCAGACAATTAACCATCTTCCTCTTGTTGTCTGTTATTCAGACAATTAACCATCTTCCTCTTGTTGTCTGTGCTCAGACAATTAACCATCTTCCTCTTGTTGTCTGTGCTCAGACAATTAACCATCTTCCTCTTGTTGTCTGTGCTCAGACAATTAACCATCTTCCTCTTGTTGTCTGTGCTCAGACAATTAACCATCTTCCTCTTGTTGTCTGTTATTCAGACAATTAACCATCTTCCTCTTGTTGTCTGTGCTCAGACAATTAACCATCTTCCTCTTGTTGTCTGTGCTCAGACAATTAACCATCTTCCTCTTGTTGTCTGTGCTCAGACAATTAACCATCTTCCTCTTGTTGTCTGTTATTCAGACAATTAACCATCTTCCTCTTGTTGTCTGTTATTCAGACAATTAACCATCTTCCTCTTGTTGTCTGTGCTCAGACAATTAACCATCTTCCTCTTGTTGTCTGTGCTTCAGACAATTAACCATCTTCCTCTTGTTGTCTGTGCTCAGACAATTAACCATCTTCCTCTTGTTGTCTGTGCTCAGACAATTAACCATCTTCCTCTTGTTGTCTGTTATTCAGACAATTAACCATCTTCCTCTTGTTGTCTCTTTAACCATCTTCCTCTTGTTGTCTGTGCTTCAGACAATTAACCATCTTCCTCTTGTTGTCTGTGCTCAGACAATTAACCATCTTCCTCTTGTTGTCTGTGCTCAGACAATTAACCATCTTCCTCTTGTTGTCTGTTATTCAGACAATTAACCATCTTCCTCTTGTTGTCTATGCTCAGACAATTAACCATCTTCCTCTTGTTGTCTGTGCTCAGACAATTAACCATCTTCCTCTTGTTGTCTGTGCTCAGACAATTAACCATCTTCCTCTTGTTGTCTGTTATTCAGACAATTAACCATCTTCCTCTTGTTGTCTGTGCTTGTAGGGAAGAGCCTCTCTGATGACCAGACGGCTGCTGCAATGTCTCCTCTCTCCCTGCCCCCGCACCAACACCCCTGCACCCCGTTGCCCCGGCCCACCCCGTTGCCCCGGCCCACCCTGTTGCTCCTGTCCAAGCCCCAGAGCAGGGACTGCAGCACCCAGTGTGACCGTGATATCCTAGCCCAGGAGGTGGATCTTACAGTGGATCCTACCAGCATGCTAGCACCCTCTGAGGCTTCCTCAACCTCAACACCTGCCTCCGGTGTGTAGCCTACTGTTTCCTATTCCTGAAATGTTTGTTGAGTGTGTAGAAACAGTTCCCGGGACCCAGAATGAGCTCGGACACCTAGTCACCTATGAGCTCGGACACCTAGTCACCTATGAGCTCGGACACCTAGTCACCTATGAGCTCGGACACCTAGTCACCTATGAGCTCGGACACCTAGTCACCTATGAGCTCGGACACCTAGTCACCTATGAGCTCGGACACCTAGTCACCTATGAGCTCGGACACCTAGTCACCTATGAGCTCGGACACCTAGTCACCTATGAGCTCGGACACCTAGTCACCTATGAGCTCGGACACCTAGTCACCTATGAGCTCGGACACACCTAGTCACCTATCACCTATGAGCGCGGACAGTCACCTATGAGCTAGTCACCTATGAGCTCGGACACCTAGTCACCTATGAGCTCGGACACCTAGTCACCTATGAGCTCGGACACCTAGTCACCTATGAGCTCGGACACCTAGTCACCTATGAGCTCGGACACCTAGTCACCTATGAGCTCGGACACCTAGTCACCTATGAGCTCGGACACCTAGTCACCTATGAGTTCGGACACCTAGTCACCTGTGAGCTCGGACACCTAGTCACCTATGAGCGCGGACACCTAGTCACCTATGAGCTCGGACACGTAGTCACCTATGAGCTCGGACACCTAGTCACCTATGAGCTCGAACACCTAGTCACATACAATACAGAGAAATGACGTGTGGAGTGGAATTACAACGGAACACAGGCTTTATACGAAGTAGCAGACATATAGTGGGTTCGACGGCCACCCATTGATTGTCTTTGTCAAACATTACAGCTTGATTGTGGCCCACTGACCCTCTGTCTATGTTTGTACTGCTTAACTCATTGTGGAGCTAAAATCCTTGCAGTTTTTAATCCAGTGTCTAAAACATGGTTATTTTTTTCCTTTACACCTCAGAGCACTTCCTGGCACCAACCAACACACACCAGAGCTCCAGAAGTTCAGACTCAGCAGCAGAAGTGGTGGAAATCCTAATTTAAGAAACGCCGAACTGTGGGCTCCGCTGTGGGATGGATGGTGACAACACGGTAGACGGCCAAGAGATCCTCATGTCCTGTATGTCCCTCCCAACGAGGAGAAGACAACCTGTCGGTCTGTCTCTGGTCAGACTGACCTCCAGATGGACACTTCCTTTGGAGAAGGACAGACAGTTTGGAGACATGGACATGTTCTACCTACCTACCTACCTACCTACCTATCTAACTATCTACCTACCTACCTACCTACCTACCTACCTACCTACCTACCTACCTACCTACCTACCTACGGGGAAGAATCCAGAAGTGTTTAGCTGACAGAGCAGAGTGGAGAAGCTACCTACCTACCAACCAACCAACCAACCAACCAGAGTGGAGAAGCTGTGGGTAATCGGACTAAGGAAAGTGTTTAGCAGACAGAGCAGAGTGGAGAACTTGTGGGTAATCGGACTAAGGAAAGTGTTTAGCAGACAGAGCAGAGTGGAGAAGCTACCTACCTACCAACCAACCAACCAACCAGAGTGGAGAAGCTGCTCTTCCCTGGACCGTTTATCTCTTTTCCACCTAGAAAAGTGAAGAGGAACTTTAGTTGTCTGTGTTCTCTAGTGGACCTGCCAGGTGTTCTCTAGTGGACCTGCCAGAAGTTCTCTAGTGGACCTGCTAGTGGATCTGCCAGGTGTGACTAGTGGACCTGCCAGGTGTTCTCTAGTGGACCTGCCAGAAGTTCTCTAGTGGACCTGCTAGTGGATCTGCCAGGTGTAACTTGTGGACCTGCCAGGTGTTACTAGTGGACCTGCCAGGTGTTACTAGTGGACCTGCCAGGTGTTACTAGTGGACCTGCCATGTGTTACTAGTGGACCTGCCAGGTGTTACTAGTGGACCTGCCAGGTGTTACTAGTGGACCTGCCAGGTGTTACTAGTGGACCTGCCAGGTGTTACTAGTGGACCTGCCAGGTGTTACTAGTGGACCTGCCAGGTGTAACGAGTGGACCTGCCAGGTGTTACTAGTGGACCTGCCAGGTGTACTAGTGGACCTGCCAGGTGTTACTAGTGGACCTGCCAGGTGTTACTAGTGGACCTGCCAGGTGTTACTAGTGGACCTGCCAGGTGTTACTAGTGGACCTGCCAGGTGTAACGAGTGGACCTGCCAGGTGTTACTAGTGGACCTGCCAGGTGTTACTAGTGGACCTGCCAGGTGTTACTAGTGGACCTGCCTCCAAGGTGCACGGACAGGATTCTGCCTGTATGTCATTGGTGTTGTGTTTTAATTTAATGTATTTATATTCTTATTAAAGTGTTGCTCATTTTGTGATGTGTTTTGTGTGAAGAGTTGTGTTGTTTGGCCTTTAAGAAAGTCTGTCTGTCTGTCTGTCTGTCTGTCTGTCTGTCGTCTGTTTCTGTCTGTCTGGTCTGTCTGTCTGTCTGTTCTGTCTGTCTGTCTGTCTGTCTGTCTGTCTGTCATGTCTGTCTGTCAAATGTCTGTCTGTCTGTCTGTCTGTCTGTCTGTCTGTCTGTCTGTCTGTCTGTCTGTCTGTCTGTCTGTCTGTCTGTCTGTCTGTCTGTCCCCAGATCAGCCTATCAGTGTGTGTTTCCACCCCTGCTGGTCTATACACATCTATTCATACTGCACATCTGTTTCCTTCAAGGACAGACAGTGTGTTAGCTACATTGAGCTCACCATGCCAAGTCAAATGATCCAACATTCCTGGATAAAATTCTCCCACAGCTACTCTAGCTTGTTCTACGATTACACACGTCCTACCTATAATACTTTGACAGTAATATGTGTGCTTAGTGAAGTCAGTTGTACTAGTAATCTCTCCTCCTACCCCAGACAGCCTCTACCCAGAATGCCGCCCCCCCACTCCCCCCGCCCGCCCTGCCTCTCTCCCACTCTCCTACACGCTCCGAGAAACAGTCTATCTAGTCTGACCCCTCACCCTGACAACATGGCCTGCATTCTGCATTCTGAGGAGTCTATCTAGTCTGACCCTCACCCTGTTAACATGGCCTGCATTCTGCATTCTGAGGAGTCTATCTAGTCTGACCCCTCACCCTGTTAACATGGCCTGCATTCTGCATTCTGAGGAGTCTATCTAGTCTGACCCCTCACCCTGTTAACATGGCCTGCATTCTGCATTCTGAGGAGTCTATCTAGTCTGACCCCTCACCCTGTTAATATGGCCTGCATTCTGCATTCTGAGGAGTCTATCTAGAGTCTCACCTAACAACATGAGAGAGAGAGACAGAGAGAGATTCTGAGAGAGAGAGAGAGAGTCTGAGAGAGACCCTGTTAACATGGCCTGAGAGAGAGAGAGAGGAGAGAGAGAGAGAGACACCTCAGAGAGACAGAGAGAGAGCATTCTGAGAGAGAGAGAGAGAGAGAGAGTTTCTGACAGAGAGAGAGAGAGAGAGATTCTGCATTCTGAGAGAGAGAGACGTTAACTGGTCAATGTCTCTGACAACAGTGCTGGTCTGCATCTCAGAACCAGTAGCTGACACCTCACAGAACCAGTAGCTGGTCATGGCCTGAACCATTCTGCATTCTGTCAGGAACCGTCTATTTTGTGAACACCCTCATTTAATTTAACTTTGTTTAACATGGGTTGTTGTTTTGAAATGAGAGAAGAAGTCTATATTATTTCCTTTTGAAGTCTGACACCTCACCCAGAGGTTAACAAACCGGCCTGCATTCTGCATTCTGGTTGAACCTGGAGACACAATCCAGAGGTTATCTAACCGAGCGGCAGGGTTCAGAGTGAACAAACCCCTCACCCCTGGTTGAACCTGAGACACAATGCCAGAGGTTAGATTCTGCAAACCGAGCTGCAGGGTTCTATCTAGTGAACAAACCCCTTGCTCTCCCTGGTTGAACCTGAGACACAATGCCAGAGGTTAGATACAAACCGAGCGGCAGGGTTCAGAGTGAACAAACCCCTGGCTCTCCCTGGTTGCAGACTGCCAGAGGTTAGTCTAACTAGTCAGAGTGACAAACCCTCACCCTGGTTGAACCTGGACACAATGCCAGAGGTTAGATGCATTCTGAGCGGCAGGGTTCAGAGTGAACAAACCTCACTCCTGGTTGAACCTGATGACACAATGCCAGAGGTTAGATGCATTCAGAGGAGTCTCTCCCTGGTCTGAACCTGAGACACAATGCCTAGACAAACCGATGGCAGGGTTCAGAGTGAACAAACCCCTTGCTGGTTGAACCTCTGCCAGGAGTCTAAACTAGTTGAACTGGTACCCAAAACCCCTTGCTCTCCCTGGTTGAACCTGAGACACAATGCCAGAGGTTAGGTGCAAACTGCATTCAGAGTGAACAAACCCCTTGCTCTCTGGTCCTGAGACACAATGCCAGAGGTTAACATACAAACCTGCATTCTGCATTCAGAGGAGTCTATCTAGTCTGAACCTGAGACACAATGCCAGAGGTTAGACAAACCGAGCGGCAGGGTTCAGAGTGAACAAACCCCTGGCTCTCCCTGGTTCCTGCATTGCCAGAGGTCTATCAAACCGAGCGGCAGGGTTCTGACCCCCTCACCCTGGTTGAACCTGAGACACAATGCCAGAGGTTATGGCCTGCATTCTGCAAACCCTTCTGGTTGAACCTGAGACACAATGCTTAGTCAAACCGAGCGGCAGGGTGACAAACCCCTTACCTCCCTGGTTAACCTGGACACAATGCCAGAGGTTCTGAGCATTCAGAGGAACAAACCCCTAGTCTGACACCTGGTTGAACCTGAGACACAATGCCAGAGGTGGCAAACCGCAGGGTTCAGAGAACAAACCCCTTCTCTCCCTTTGAACCTGAGTCTGCCAGAGGTTTATTTCAGAGTGAACAAACCCCTTGCTCTCCCTGGCTGGTAGACACAATGCCAGAGGTTTCAAAACCAGGAGCATTCAGAGTGAACAAACCCCTTGTCTTGGCTGAACCTAACACAATCCAGTTGACAGGTTGTATTCAGCAACATGTCTGGTTGAACCTGAGACACAATGCCAGAGGTTGGAGAATAAACCGAGCGGCAGGGTTCAGAGAACAAACCCCTTGCTCTCCCTGGTTGAACCTGAGAGAGAATGCCAGAGAGAGACAAACCGAGCTCAGGGTCAGAGTGAACAAACCCCTTGCAGGTTGAACCTGGTCAATGCCAGAGGTTAGTCAAAAGCCAGTAGCTGATCAAACCCTTGCTCTCCCTGGTCAGACACAGCCAGAGGTGATCAAACCGCCTCAGGGTCAGAGGGAACAAACCCTTGCTAGCTGAACCTGAGACACAATGCCAGAGGTTAGATACAAAACCAGGGTTCAGAGTGAACAAACCCCTGTCTGGCTGAACAGACACAATGCCAGAGGTTAGTACAAACCGAGTTTGATGAACAAACCCTTGTCTCCCTGGTTAATTTAGACACAATGCCAGAGGTTAGATACAAAAAGGGTTGTTGTTTGCTGAAATGAGACAAGCCAGAGGTTAATACAAACCGAGCGGCAGGGTTCAGTAACAAATTTGCTCTTGGTTTAACCTGGAGACACAATGCCAGAGGTTAGGTACAAACCGAGCGGCAGGGTTCAGAGTGAACAAACCCCTTGCTCTCCCTGGTTGAACCTGAGACACAATGCCAGAGGTTAGGTACAAACCGAGCGGCAGGGTTCAGAGTGAACAAACCCCTTGCTCTCCTGGTTGAACCTGAGACACAATGCCAGAGGTTAGGGTACAAACCGAGCGGCAGGGTTCAGAGGAACAAACCCCTTGCTCTCCCTGGTTGAACCTGAGACACAATGCCAGAGGTTAGGTACAAACCGAGCGGCAGGGTTCAGAGTGAACAAACCCCTTGCTCTCCCTGGTTGAACCTGAGACACAATGCCAGAGGTTAGGTACAAACCGAGCGGCAGGGTTCAGAGTGAACAAACCCCTTGCTCTCCCTGGTTGAACCTGAGACACAATGCCAGAGGTTAGATACAAACCGAGCGGCAGGGTTCAGAGTGAACAAACCCCTTGCTCTCCCTGGTTGAACCTGAGACACAATGCCAGAGGTTAGGTACAAACCGAGCGGCAGGGTTCAGAGTGAACAAACCCCTTGCTCTCCCTGGTTGAACCTGAGACACAATGCCAGAGGTTAGATACAAACCGAGCGGCAGGGTTCAGAGTGAACAAACCCCTTGCTCTCCCTGGTTGAACCTGACGTTGCTGTGACCTTCTGAAATGGGGCATTTCATTAATATAAATAAAACCAATATCTTTAAAACTTTGTTGAAAATGAACTTGTAAATATGTAAATCATGAAAGGAGAACAATTCAATCACATAGCTTACAGAGTTGTATACACATCTATACGACAGCTCCTGTGTCAGGAATAGAGTGGTCACCTCACAGACATGCATTACAAGTTAGTTCAAGCCCCTCTTGTCAGACCCCCTAGACAGGCATGAATAGCATCTTCCCTATAAAGCAGTGAGGAATGTCGCTTCATTCCAGCTCTGCCACCAGCTTGACTGTTGGCAAGCAACCTGTATCACACGCAGACGCAGACGCAGACGCAGACGCACGCACGCACGCACGCACGCACGCACGCACGCACGCACGCACGCACGCACGCACGCACGCACGCACGCACCCCCTTGCCCAGTCAGGAGAAGGAATGCAAAGTATTTTCTCTAGTTCACAAAACAAAGAGTCTGTCTAGTTGTCAGTTGTGCTGGTCTCTCTCTTAGCACTCATTTACCAGTAGACAAGGCTGGTCTGTATCAATAGACAAGGCTGGTCTATGTATCACTCCTCTTAGCACTCCTTTACCAGTAGACAAGGCTGGTCTCTCTCTTACCAGGGTAGCCTAGTGGTTAGAGCGTTGGACTAGTAACCGAAAGGTTGCAAGTTCGAATCCCCGAGCTGACAAGGTACAAATCTGTCGTTCTGCCCCTGAACAGGCAGTTAACCCACTGTTCCTAGGCCGTCATTGAAAATAAGAATTTGTTCTTAACTGACTTGCCTAGTAAAATAAAGGTAAAATAAAAATAAAAAATTCACCAATAGACAAGGCTGTTCTTTCTCTTAACACTCCTTCACCAGTAGACAAGGCTGGTCTTCTCTCACTCTTTAGGCTGTTCTTTCTCACTTCACCAGTAGACAAGGCTGTTCTCTCTCTTACCACTCCTTTACCAGTAGACAAGGCTGTTCTCTCTCTTACCACTCCTTCACCAGTAGACAAGGCTGTTCTCTCTCTACCACTCCTTTACCAGTAGACAAGGCTGTTCTTCCACTCCTTTACCAGTAGACAAGGCTGTTCTCTCTCTACCACTCCTTTACCAGTAGACAAGGCTGGTCTCTTCTTAGCACTCCTTCACCAGTAGACAAGGCTGTTCTTTACCACTCACCAGTAGACAAGGCTGTCTCTTACCACTCCTTTACCAGTAGACAAGGCTGTTCTCTCTCTACCACTCCTTTACCAGTAGACAAGGCTGTTCTCTCTCAACCACTCCTTTACCAGTAGACAAGGCTGTTCTCTTTACCACTCCTTTACCAGTAGACAAGGCTGTTCTCTCTCTTAGCACTCCTTCACCAGTAGACAAGGCTGTTCTTTACCACTCCTTTACCAGTAGACAAGGCTGTTCTTTACCACTCCTTTACCAGTAGACAAGGCTGTTCTTTACCACTCCTTTAAGTAGACAAGGCTGGTCTCTCTTACCACTCATTTACCAGTAGACAAGGCTGTTCTCTCTCTTAACACTCCTTCACCAGTAGACAAGGCTGTTCTCTCTCTTAACACTCCTTCACCAGTAGACAAGGCTGGTCTGTTTCAATAGACAAGGCTGGTCTTTACCAATAGACAAGGCTGGTCTTTATCAATAGACAAGGCTGGTCTTTATCAATAGACAAGGCTGGTCTTTATCAATAGACAAGGCTGGTCTCCACAAATAGACAAGGCTGGTATTTATCAATAGACAAGGCTGGTCTTTATCAATAGACAAGGCTGGTCTTTATCAATAGACAAGGCTGGTCTTTATCAATAGACAAGGCTGGTCTGTATCAATAGACAAGGCTGGTATTTATCAATAGACAAGGCTGGTCTGTATCAATAGACAAGGCAGGTCTTTATCAATAGACAAGGCTGGTCTTTATCAATAGACAAGGCTGGTCTTTATCAATAGACAAGGCTGGTATTTATCAATAGACAAGGCTCGTCTGTATCAATAGACAAGGCTGGTCTTTATCAATAGACAAGGCTGGTATTTATCAATAGACAAGGCTGGTCTTTATCAATAGACAAGGCTGGTCTTTATCAATAGACAAGGCTGGTCTTTATCAATAGACAAGGCTGGTCTGTATCAATAGACAAGGCTGGTCTTTATCAATAGACAAGGCTGGTATTTATCAATAGACAAGGCTGGTCTTTATCAATAGACAAGGCTGGTCTGTATCAATAGACAAGGCTGGTCTTTATCAATAGACAAGGCTGGTCTTTATCAATAGACAAGGCTGGTCTTTATCAATAGACAAGGCTGGTCTGTATCAATAGACAAGGCTGGTCTTTATCAATAGACAAGGCTGGTATTTATCAATAGACAAGGCTGGTCTTTATCAATAGACAAGGCTGGTCTGTATCAATAGACAAGGCAGGTCTTTATCAATAGACAAGGCTGGTCTTTATCAATAGACAAGGCTGGTCTTTATCAATAGACAAGGCTGGTATTTATCAATAGACAAGGCTCGTCTGTATCAATAGACAAGGCTGGTCTTTATCAATAGACAAGGCTGGTATTTATCAATAGACAAGGCTGGTCTTTATCAATAGACAAGGCTGGTATTTATCAATAGACAAGGCTCGTCTGTATCAATAGACAAGGCTGGTCTTTATCAATAGACAAGGCTGGTATTTATCAATAGACAAGGCTCGTCTGTATCAATAGACAAGGCTGGTCTTTATCAATAGACAAGGCTGGTATTTATCAATAGACAAGGCTCGTCTGTATCAATAGACAAGGCTGGTCTGTATCAATAGACAAGGCTGGTCTTTATCAATAGACAAGGCTGGTATTTACCAATAGACAAGGCTGGTCTTTATCAATAGACAAGGCTGGTCTCCACAAATAGACAAGGCTGGTCTTTATCAATAGACAAGGCTGGTATTTACCAATAGACAAGGCTGGTCTTTATCAATAGACAAGGCTGGTCTGTATCAATAGACAAGGCTGGTCTTTATCAATAGACAAGGCTGGTCTGTATCAATAGACAAGGCTGGTCTTTATCAATAGACAAGGCTGGTCTGTATCAATAGACAAGGCTGGTCTTTATCAATAGACAAGGCTGGTCTGTATCAATAGACAAGGCTGGTCTTTATCAATAGACAAGGCTGGTCTGTATCAATAGACAAGGCTGGTCTTTATCAATAGACAAGGCTGGTCTGTATCAATAGACAAGGCTGGTCTGTATCAATAGACAAGGCTGGTCTTTATCAATAGACAAGGCTGGTCTTTATCAATAGACAAGGCTGGTCTGTATCAATAGACAAGGCTGGTCTTTATCAATAGACAAGGCTGGTCTGTATCAATAGACAAGGCTGGTCTTTATCAATAGACAAGGCTGGTATTTATCAATAGACAAGGCTGGTATTTATCAATAGACAAGGCTGGTCTGTATCAATAGACAAGGCTGGTATTTATCAATAGACAAGGCTGGTCTGTATCAATAGACAAGGCTGGTCTGTATCAATAGACAAGGCTGGTCTGTATCAATAGACAAGGCTGGTCTGTATCAATAGACAAGGCTGGTCTGTATCAATAGACAAGGCTGGTCTTTATCAATAGACAAGGCTGGTATTTATCAATAGACAAGGCTGGTCTGTATCAATAGACAAGGCTGGTCTTTATCAATAGACAAGGCTGGTCTGTATCAATAGACAAGGCTGGTCTTTACCGATAGACAAGGCTGGTCTGTATCAATAGACAAGGCTGGTCTTTATCAATAGACAAGGCTGGTCTTTATCAATAGACAAGGCTGGTATTTATCAATAGACAAGGCTGGTCTGTATCAATAGACAAGGCTGGTCTGTATCAATAGACAAGGCTGGTGTTCACCAATAATGTTTGTCTAATGGCAGATGAGCACCAAAACGTTTTATCTATCATTTCACTTCATGTGACAAGGTTTGAAAATAATTTGCCAGTAGATTGTCGACTTGATTCATGATGATGACTGCTCGTCTCGCTTGCTAGCCAAGATTTTGAAAGTATGATGTTTACATGATCAGTCCAATCAAAGCTACGATAGATTTAACGTCATTTCATCTTTGGCCAATGACCTTGAGCCTTCTCGGATGGGCACTGCTAATGTAAATCTATGGCAGAACCCAAGGGGCTTGAATTTTCGACCTCTCCCTGTAGATTTTTGCGGTGACGTAGTGTCCCCATGAGTGACAGAACACAGCCAATTACAGTGCAACTAGAGAACATAACCAACACCTACGCTCTGCGTTTGGTAAACAAATCCGTTCAGGTCCATCCGAACATCGGACGTAAAGTTAAAAAAGTTTCGTTACAGCCCGTAGAAACTTGTCAAACTAGAATCAATCTTTAGGATGTTTTTATCATAAATCTTCAATAATGTTCCAACCAGAAAATACCTATGTCTGTAGAAAAGCAATGGAACGAGAGCTAACTCTCTCGTGACCGCACGTCACGAGCCTGTGGCACTCTGCCAGACACCTGGCTTAATCCCCTCTCATTCGCCCCCACTTCACAGTAGAAGCCTCAAACAAAGTTCCAAAGACTTTTGCCATCTAGTGGAAGCCGTAGGAAGTGCAATAGGACCCAATTTACACTGTATATTGGAATGGCAAAGAGTTGAAAAACTACAAGCCTCTGATTTCCCACTTCCTGGTTGGATTTTTCTCAGGTTTTCACCTGCCATATGAGTTCTGTTACACTCTCAGACATCATTCAAACAGTTTTAGAAACTTCAGGGTGTTTTCTATCCAAAACTACTAATACTATGCATATATTAGCATCTGGGACAGAGTAGCAGGCAGTTTACTCTGGGCACCTTATTCATCCAAGCTACTCAATACTGCCCCCCCACCCCCCAGTCACCAAGAAGTATTTAACATGAGATCCTCGCTATTCTTTACAGGAATGTGGTTCTGAAAGTTAACAGCAACACCACCACCTTTGGCATTTCTATCTTCTCTGTAGATGTTATAACCTTCCATTGCTACCACTGTATCATCAAAAGTAATATCTAAGTGAGTTTCAGAATATGAATGTCATCTGTTACTAGCAAATTATTGATTTCATGAACCTTGTTTCTTAAGATACATATGTTGACATGGGCTATTTCGAGCACTTTTCTTCCGGGATGCTTACTTGTTTCCATTGCTTTACTGGGAAGCTTAGCAGAAGTAGATATGCGAGTGTTCTTTATGTTGGTGCAGGGTGAGATGCACACAGGGCACGTCCTGCTAGGACACACCACCTCAGGGCACGTCCTGCTAGGACTCACCACCTCAGGGCACTTCCTGCTAGGACACACCACCTCAGTGCTCTTCCTGCTAGGACACACCACCTCAGTGCTCTTCCTGCTAGGACACACCACCTCAGTGCACTTCCTGCTAGGACACACCACCTCAGTGCTCTTCCTGCTAGGACTCACCACCTCAGTGCTCTTCCTGCTAGGACACACCACCTCAGTGCTCTTCCTGCTAGGACACACCACCTCAGGGCACTTCCTGCTAGGACTCACCACCTCAGTGCACTTCCTGCTAGGACACACCACCAGTGGTCTTCCTACTAGGATACACCACCTCAGTGGTCTTCCTACTAGGACTCACCACCTCAGTGGTCTTCCTACTAGGACACACCATCTCAGTGGTCTTCCTGCTAGGACTCACCACCTCAGTGGTCTTCCTGCTAGGACTCACCACCTCAGTGGTCTTCCTACTAGGACACACCACCTCAGTGGTCTTCCTACTAGGACTCACCACCTCAGTGCACTTCCTGCTAGGACACACCACCTCAGTGGTCTTCCTGCTAGGACACACCACCTCAGTGCACTTCCTACTAGGACACACCACCTCAGTGCTCTTCCTACTAGGACACACCACCTCAGTGCTCTTCCTACTAGGACACACCACCTCAGTGCTCTTCCTACTAGGACACACCACCTCAGTGCACTTCCTACTAGGACACACCACCTCAGTGCTCTTCCTACTAGGACACACCACCTCAGTGCTCTTCCTGCTAGGGTACACCACCTCAGTGTTAACAGTGGTCTTCCTACTAGGACTCACCACCTCAGTGCACTTCCTGCTAGGACTCACCACCTCAGTGGTCTTCCTACTAGGACTCACCACCTCAGTGCACTTCCTGCTAGGACACACCACCTCAGTGGTCTTCCTACTAGGATACACCATCTCAGTGGTCTTCCTACTAGGATACACCACCTCAGGGCACTTCCTACTCGGACACACCACCTCAGTGTTAAGTGGTCTTCCTACTAGGACACACCACCTCAGGGCACTTCCTGCTAGGACACACCACCTCAGGGCACTTCCTGCTAGGACACACCACCTCAGGGCACTTCCTGCTAGGACTCACCACCTCAGGGCACTTCCTGCTAGGACACACCACCTCAGGGCACTTCCTGCTAGGACACACCACCTCAGTGCACTTCCTGCTAGGACACACCACCTCAGGGCACTTCCTGCTAGGACACACCACCTCAGTGCTCTTCCTGCTAGGACACACCACCTCAGTGCACTTCCTGCTAGGACACACCACCTCAGTGCTCTTCCTGCTAGGACACACCACCTCAGTGCACTTCCTGCTAGGACTCACCACCTCAGTGCTCTTCCTGCTAGGACACACCACCTCAGTGCTCTTCCTGCTAGGACACACCACCTCAGTGCACTTCCTGCTAGGACACACCACCTCAGTGCACTTCCTGCTAGGACACACCACCTCAGTGCACTTCCTGCTAGGACACACCACCTCAGTGTTAAGTGGTCTTCCTACTAGGACACACCACCTCAGTGCACTTCCTACTAGGACACACCACCTCAGTGGTGGTCTTCCTACTAGGACACACCACCTCAGGGCACTTCCTGCTAGGACACACCACCTCAGGGCACTTCCTGCTAGGACACACCACCTCAGGGCACTTCCTACTAGGACACACCACCTCAGTGTTCTTCCTACTAGGACACACCACCTCAGTGCTCTTCCTGCTAGGACACCACCTCAGTGTTAAGTGGTCTTCCTACTAGGACACACGTCCTCAGTGTTAACAGTGGTCTTCCTACTAGGACACACCACCTCAGTGTTAACAGTGGTCTTCCTACTAGGACACACCACCTCAGTGTTAACAGTGGTCTTCCTACTAGGACACACCATCTCAGTGTTAACAGTGGTCTTCCTACTAGGATACACCATCTCAGTGTTAAATGGTCTTCCTACTAGGACACACCACCTCAGTGTTAACAGTGGACTTCCTACTAGGACACACCTCCTCAGTGTTAACAGTGGTCTTCCTACTAGGACACACCTCCTCAGTGTTAACAGTGGTCTTCCTACTGGGACACACCCCCTCAGTGGTCTTCCTACTAGGACACACCTCCTCAGTGTTAACAGTGGACTTCCTGCTAGGACACACCTCCTCAGTGTTAACAGTGGTCTTCCTACTAGGGCACACCGCCTCAGTGCTAACAGTGGACTTCCTACTAGGACACACTGCCTCAGTGTTAACAGTGGTCTTCCTACTAGGACACACCTCTTCAGTGTTAACAGTGGTCTTCCTACTAGGACACACCACCTCAGTGTTAACAGTGGTCTTCCTACTAGGACACACCACCTCAGTGCACTTCCTGCTAGGACACACCACCTCAGTGCACTTCCTGCTAGGACACACCACCTCAGTGCACTTCCTGCTAGGACACACCACCTCAGTGTTAAGTGGTCTTCCTGCTAGGACTCACCACCTCAGTGCTCTTCCTGCTAGGACACCACCTCAGTGTTAAGTGGTCTTCCTACTAGGACACACGTCCTCAGTGTTAACAGTGGTCTTCCTACTAGGACACACCACCTCAGTGTTAACAGTGGTCTTCCTACTAGGACACACCACCTCAGTGTTAACAGTGGTCTTCCTACTAGGACACACCATCTCAGTGTTAACAGTGGTCTTCCTACTAGGATACACCATCTCAGTGTTAAATGGTCTTCCTACTAGGACACACCACCTCAGTGTTAACAGTGGTCTTCCTACTAGGATACACCATCTCAGTGTTAACAGTGGTCTTCCTACTAGGACACACCTCCTCAGTGTTAACAGTGGTCTTCCTACTAGGACACACCACCTCAGTGTTAACAGTGGTCTTCCTACTAGGACACACCACCTCAGTGTTAACAGTGGTCTTCCTGCTAGGACACACCTCCTCAGTGTTAACAGTGGTCTTCCTACTAGGACACACCTCCTCAGTGTTAACAGTGGTCTTCCTACTAGGACACACCGCCTCAGTGTTAACAGTGGTCTTCCTACTAGGACACACCTCTTCAGTGTTAACAGTGGTCTTCCTACTAGGACACACCACCTCAGTGTTAACAGTGGTCTTCCTACTAGGACTCACCACCTCAGTGTTAACAGTGGTCTTCCTACTAGGACACACCTCTTCAGTGTTAACAGTGGTCTTCCTACTAGGACACACCACCTCAGTGTTAACAGTGGTCTTCCTACTAGGACACACCTCCTCAGTGTTAACAGTGGTCTTCCTACTAGGACACACCTCCTCAGTGTTAACAGTGGTCTTCCTACTGGGACACACCACCTCAGTGTTAACAGTGGTCTTCCTACTGGGACACACCTCCTCAGTGTTAACAGTGGTCTTCCTACTAGGACACACCACCTCAGTGTTAACAGTGGTCTTCCTACTAGGACACACCTCCTCAGTGTTAACAGTGGTCTTCCTACTAGGACACACCACCTCAGTGTTAACAGTGGTCTTCCTACTAGGACACACCACCTCAGTGTTAACAGTGGTCTTCCTACTAGGACACACCACCTCAGTGTTAACAGTGGTCTTCCTACTAGGACACACCACCTCAGTGTTAACAGTGGTCTTCCTACTGGGACACACCACCTCAGTGTTAACAGTGGTCTTCCTACTGGGACACACCACCTCAGTGTTAACAGTGGTCTTCCTACTAGGACACACCTCCTCAGTGTTAACAGTGGTCTTCCTACTAGGACACACCACCTCAGTGTTAACAGTGGTCCTCCTACTAGGACACACAGCCTCAGTGGTCTTCCTACTAGGACACACAGCCTCAGTGGTCTTCCTACTAGGACACACAGCCTCAGTGGTCTTCCTACTAGGACACACCACCTCAGTGTTAACAGTGGTCTTCCTACTAGGTGAGATGGAAGGCTTGTATCGTGAGACTTTGGAATAGATTGTTGGATATACCAACTGCCAGAATAGATAGTAAAGTTTTTCAAATGTTTGACCTTTTCCAACAGTCTGACTGGGAACATCTGTATGAAAACCAATTGAAGGGAGACATAGACGCTATTAAAAACAGCCAATATGAAAAGAAATGGGTTCTAGGAGATTAATCATAAACCCAAATTCAGAACCTTTTGTTTGATTTAGGGTGAATTCCCCTCAGAGCCTGGTTCCTCTCTAGGTTTCTTCCTAGGTTTTGGCCTTTCTAGGGAGTTTTTCCTAGCCACCGTGCTTCTACACCTGCATTGCTTACTGTTTGGGGTTTTAGGGTGGGATTCTGTACAGCACTTTGATATATCAGCAGATGTAAGAAGGGCTATATAAATACATTTGATTTGATTTGAATGTGTGTGTGAGAGATATATTATGTATAACCTAACTAAAAGCAAGATATCGCTATGTGCACAGGTAAGATCAGGGATATTGTCTCTCTGCATATTGAAACAGGTCAAATCAGGGATATTGTCTCTCTGCATATTGAAACAGGTCAGATCAGGGATATTGTCTCTCTCCATATTGAAACAGGTCAGATCAGGGATATTGTCTCTCTCCATATTGAAACAGGTCAGATCAGGGATATTGAAACAGGTCAGATCAGGGATATTGAAACAGGTCAGATCAGGGATATTGTCTCTGAGTATTGAAACAGGTCAGATCAGGGATATTGTCTCTGCGTATTGAAACAGGTCAGATCAGGGATATTGAAACAGGTCAGATCAGGGATATTGTCTCTGAGTATTGAAACAGGTCAGATCAGGGATATTGTCTCTGTGTATTGAAACAGGTCAGATCAGGGATATTGTCTCTGTGTATTGAAACAGGTCAGATCAGGGATATTGTCTCTGCGTATTGAAACAGGTCAGATCAGGGATATTGTCTCTGCGTATTGAAACAGGTCAGATCAGAGATACTGTCTCTGAGTATTGAAACAGGTCAGATCAGGGATATTGTCTCTGCGTATTGAAACAGGTCAGATCAGGGATATTGTCTCTGCGTATTGAAACAGGTCAGATCAGGGATATTGTCTCTGCGTATTGAAACAGGTCAGATCAGGGATATTGTCTCTGCATATTGAAACAGGTCAGATCAGGGATATTGTCTCTGTGTATTGAAACAGGTCAGATCAGGGATATTGTCTCTGCGTATTGAAACAGGTCAGATCAGGGATATTGTCTCTGTGTATTGAAACAGGTCAGATCAGAGATACTGTCTCTGAGTATTGAAACAGGTCAGATCAGGGATATTGTCTCTGCGTATTGAAACAGGTCAGATCAGAGATACGGTCTCTGTCTATTGAAACAGGTCAGATCAGGGATATTGTCTCTGCGTATTGAAACAGGTCAGATCAGGGATATTGTCTCTGCATATTGAAACAGGTCAGATCAGGGATATTGTCTCTGTGTATTGAAACAGGTCAGATCAGGGATATTGTCTCTGTGTATTGAAACAGGTCAGATCAGGGATATTGTCTCTGCGTATTGAAACAGGTCAGATCAGGGATATTGTCTCTGCGTATTGAAACAGGTCAGATCAGGGATATTGTATCTGAGGATTGAAACAGGTCAGATCAGGGATATTGAAACAGGTATTGTGGTGAACTGGAAGAGGAAAGCCTATGTAACTATTGTGACCTCAAAGAAATAGAGAATTCAACTCATTTTATCCTCTATTGCCCTTTCTACCACGATATACACTAGCTCATATTCCAGACAGACCAGCAGATATACCCTGGTATTATGTAGTCATGAGGAGACAGACCACCAGATATACCCTGGTATTATGTAGCTGAGGAGACAGACCAGCAGATATACCCTGGTATTATGTAGTCATGAGGAGACAGACCGCCAGATATACCCTGGTATTATGTAGTCATGAGGAGACAGACCAGCAGATATACCCTGGTATTATGTAGTCATGAGGAGACAGACCAGCAGATATACCCTGGTATTATGTAGTCATGAGGAGACAGACCACCAAATATACCCTGGTATTATGTAGCCATGAGGAGAAAGACCACCAGATATACCCTGGTATTATGTAGCTGAGCCATGAGGAGACAGACCACCAGATATACCCTGGTATTATGTAGTCATGAGGAGACAGACCAGCAGATATACCCTGGTATTATGTAGTCATGAGGAGACAGACCACCAGATATACCCTGGTATTATGTAGTCATGAGGAGACAGACCACCAGATATACCCTGGTATTATGTAGTCATGAGGAGACAGACCACCAGATATACCCTGGTATTATGTAGCTGAGGAGACAGACCACCAGATATACCCTGGTATTATGTAGTCATGAGGAGACAGACCACCAGATATACCCTGGTATTATGTAGTCATGAGGAGACAGACCACCAGATATACCCTGGTATTATGTAGTCATGAGGAGACAGACCACCAGATATACCCTGGTATTATGTAGCTGAGGAGACAGACCACCAGATATACCCTGGTATTATGTAGCCATGAGGAGACAGACCACCAGATATACCCTGGTATTATGTAGCCATGAGGAGACAGACCACCAGATATACCCTGGTATTATGTAGCTGAGGAGACAGACCACCAGATATACCCTGGTATTATGTAGCCATGAGGAGACAGACCACCAGATATACCCTGGTATTATGTAGCTGAGGAGACAGACCACCAGATATACCCTGGTATTATGTAGCCATGAGGAGACAGACCACCAGATATACCCTGGTATTATGTAGCTGAGGAGACAGACCACCAGATATACCCTGGTATTATGTAGCTGAGGAGACAGACCACCAGATATACCCTGGTATTATGTAGCCATCAGGAGACAGACCACCAGATATACCCTGGTATTATGTAGCTGAGCCATGAGGAGACAGACCACCAGATATACCCTGGTATTATGTAGCTGAGCCATGAGGAGACAGACCACCAGATATACCCTGGTATTATGTAGCTGAGCCATGAGGAGACAGACCAGCAGATATACCCTGGTATTATGTAGTCATGAGGAGACAGACCACCAGATATACCCTGGTATTATGTAGCTGAGGAGACAGACCACCAGATATACCCTGGTATTATGTAGCTGAGGAGACAGACCACCAGATATACCCTGGTATTATGTAGTCATGAGGAGACAGACCACCAGATATACCCTGGTATTATGTAGCCATGAGGAGACAGACCACCAGATATACCCTGGTATTATGTAGCTGAGCCATGAGGAGACAGACCACCAGATATACCCTGGTATTATGTAGTCATGAGGAGACAGACCACCAGATATACCCTGGTATTATGTAGTCATGAGGAGACAGACCACCAGATATACCCTGGTATTATGTAGCTGAGGAGACAGACCACCAGATATACCCTGGTATTATGTAGTCATGAGGAGACAGGCCACCAGATATACCCTGGTATTATGTAGTCATGAGGAGACAGACCACCAGATATACCCTGGTATTTTGTAGTCATGAGGAGACAGACCAGCAGATATACCCTGGTATTATGTAGCCATGAGGAGACAGACCACCAGATATACCCTGGTATTATGTAGTCATGAGGAGACAGAACACCAGATATACCCTGGTATTATGTAGCCATGAGGAGACAGACCACCAGATATACCCTGGTATTATGTAGTCATGAGGAGACAGACCACCAGATATACCCTGGTATTATGTAGTCATGAGGAGACAGACCACCAGATATACCCTGGTATTATGTAGCTGAGGAGACAGACCACCAGATATACCCTGGTATTATGTAGTCATGAGGAGACAGGCCACCAGATATACCCTGGTATTATGTAGTCATGAGGAGACAGACCACCAGATATACCCTGGTATTTTGTAGTCATGAGGAGACAGACCAGCAGATATACCCTGGTATTATGTAGCCATGAGGAGACAGACCACCAGATATACCCTGGTATTATGTAGTCATGAGGAGACAGAACACCAGATATACCCTGGTATTATGTAGCCATGAGGAGACAGACCACCAGATATACCCTGGTATTATGTAGTCATGAGGAGACAGACCACCAGATATACCCTGGTATTATGTAGCCATGAGGAGACAGACCACCAGATATACCCTGGTATTATGTAGTCATGAGGAGACAGACCACCAGATATACCCTGGTATTATGTAGTCATGAGGAGACAGACCACCAGATATACCCTGGTATTATGTAGCTGAGCCATGAGGAGACAGACCACCAGATATACCCTGGTATTATGTAGCTGAGCCATGAGGAGACAGACCACCAGATATACCCTGGTATTATGTAGTCATGAGGAGACAGACCACCAGATATACCCTGGTATTATGTAGCTGAGCCATGAGGAGACAGACCACCAGATGTACCCTGGTATTATGTAGCTGAGGAGACAGACCACCCTGGTATTATGTAGTCATGAGGAGACAGACCACCAGATATACCCTGGTATTATGTAGTCATGAGGAGAGAGACCACCAGATGTACCCTGGTATTATGTAGTCATGAGGAGACAGACCACCAGATATACCCTGGTATTATGTAGTCATGAGGAGACAGACCACCAGATATACCCTGGTATTATGTAGCCATGAGGAGACAGACCACCAGATATACCCTGGTATTATGTAGTCATGAGGAGACAGACCACCAGATATACCCTGGTATTATGTAGTCATGAGGAGACAGACCACCAGATATACCCTGGTATTATGTAGCTGAGCCATAAGGAGACAGACCACCAGATATACCCTGGTATTATGTAGCTGAGCCATGAGGAGACAGACCACCAGATATACCCTGGTATTATGTAGCTGAGCCATGAGGAGACAGACCACCAGATGTACCCTGGTATTATGTAGCTGAGGAGACAGACCACCCTGGTATTATGTAGTCATGAGGAGACAGACCACCAGATATACCCTGGTATTATGTAGTCATGAGGAGACAGACCACCAGATGTACCCTGGTATTATGTAGTCATGAGGAGACAGACCACCAGATATACCCTGGTATTATGTAGTCATGAGGAGACAGACCACCAGATATACCCTGGTATTATGTAGTCATGAGGAGACAGACCACCAGATATACCCTGGTATTATGTAGCTGAGGAGACAGACCACCAGATATACCCGGGTATTATGTAGTCATGAGGAGAAAGACCACCAGATATACCCTGGTATTATGTAGCCATGAGGAGACAGACCACCAGATATACCCTGGTATTATGTAGTCATGAGGAGACAGACCACCAGATATACCCTGGTATTATGTAGCCATGAGGAGACAGACTACCAGATATACCCTAGTATTATGTAGTCATGAGGAGACAGACCACCAGATATACCCTGGTATTATGTAGTCATGAGGAGACATACCACCAGATATACCCTGGTATTATGTAGCTGAGCCATGAGGAGACAGACCACCAGATATACCCTGGTATTATGTAGCTGAGCCATGAGGAGACAGACCACCAGATATACCCTGGTATTATGTAGTCATGAGGAGACAGACCACCAGATATACCCTGGTATTATGTAGCTGAGCCATGAGGAGACAGACCACCAGATGTACCCTGGTATTATGTAGCTGAGGAGACAGACCACCCTGGTATTATGTAGTCATGAGGAGACAGACCACCAGATATACCCTGGTATTATGTAGTCATGAGGAGACAGACCACCAGATGTACCCTGGTATTATGTAGTCATGAGGAGACAGACCACCAGATATACCCTGGTATTATGTAGTCATGAGGAGACAGACCACCAGATATACCCTGGTATTATGTAGCTGAGGAGACAGACCACCAGATATACCCTGGTATTATGTAGCTGAGCCATGAGGAGACAGACCACCAGATATACCCTGGTATTATGTAGCTGAGCCATGAGGAGACAGACCAGCAGATATACCCTGGTATTATGTAGTCATGAGGAGACAGACCACCAGATATACCCTGGTATTATGTAGCTGAGGAGACAGACCACCAGATATACCCTGGTATTATGTAGCTGAGGAGACAGACCACCAGATATACCCTGGTATTATGTAGTCATGAGGAGACAGACCACCAGATATACCCTGGTATTATGTAGCCATGAGGAGACAGACCACCAGATATACCCTGGTATTATGTAGCTGAGCCATGAGGAGACAGACCACCAGATATACCCTGGTATTATGTAGTCATGAGGAGACAGACCACCAGATATACCCTGGTATTATGTAGTCATGAGGAGACAGACCACCAGATATACCCTGGTATTATGTAGCTGAGGAGACAGACCACCAGATATACCCTGGTATTATGTAGTCATGAGGAGACAGGCCACCAGATATACCCTGGTATTATGTAGTCATGAGGAGACAGACCACCAGATATACCCTGGTATTTTGTAGTCATGAGGAGACAGACCAGCAGATATACCCTGGTATTATGTAGCCATGAGGAGACAGACCACCAGATATACCCTGGTATTATGTAGTCATGAGGAGACAGACCACCAGATATACCCTGGTATTATGTAGCCATGAGGAGACAGACCACCAGATATACCCTGGTATTATGTAGTCATGAGGAGACAGACCACCAGATATACCCTGGTATTATGTAGCCATGAGGAGACAGACCACCAGATATACCCTGGTATTATGTAGTCATGAGGAGACAGACCACCAGATATACCCTGGTATTATGTAGTCATGAGGAGACAGACCACCAGATATACCCTGGTATTATGTAGCTGAGCCATGAGGAGACAGACCACCAGATATACCCTGGTATTATGTAGCTGAGCCATGAGGAGACAGACCACCAGATATACCCTGGTATTATGTAGTCATGAGGAGACAGACCACCAGATATACCCTGGTATTATGTAGCTGAGCCATGAGGAGACAGACCACCAGATGTACCCTGGTATTATGTAGCTGAGGAGACAGACCACCCTGGTATTATGTAGTCATGAGGAGACAGACCACCAGATATACCCTGGTATTATGTAGTCATGAGGAGACAGACCACCAGATGTACCCTGGTATTATGTAGTCATGAGGAGACAGACCACCAGATATACCCTGGTATTATGTAGTCATGAGGAGACAGACCACCAGATATACCCTGGTATTATGTAGTCATGAGGAGACAGACCACCAGATATACCCTGGTATTATGTAGCTGATGAGAGAGACAGACCACCAGATGTACCCTGGTATTATGTAGCTGAGGAGACAGACCACCCCCTGGTATTATGTAGTCATGAGGAGACAGACCACCAGATATACCCTGGTATTATGTAGTCATGAGGAGACAGACCACCAGATATACCCTGGTATTATGTAGCCATGAGGAGACAGACCACCAGATATACCCTGGTATTATGTAGTCATGAGGAGACAGACCACCAGATATACCCTGGTATTATGTAGTCATGAGGAGACAGACCACCAGATATACCCTGGTATTATGTAGAGCCATGAGGAGACAGACCACCAGATATACCCTGGTATTATGTAGCTGAGCATGAGGAGACAGACCACCAGATATACCCTGGTATTATGTAGCTGAGCCATGAGAGACAGACCACCAGATATACCCTGGTATTATGTAGCTGAGGAGACAGACCACCCTGGTATTATGTAGTCATGAGGAGACAGACCACCAGATATACCCTGGTATTATGTAGTCATGAGGAGACAGACCACCAGATATACCCTGGTATTATGTAGTCATGAGGAGACAGACCACCAGATATACCCTGGTATTATGTAGTCATGAGGAGACAGACCACCAGATATACCCTGGTATTATGTAGTCATGAGGAGACAGACCACCAGATATACCCTGGTATTATGTAGCTGAGGAGACAGACCACCAGATATACCCTGGTATTATGTAGTCATGAGGAGACAGACCACCAGATATACCCTGGTATTATGTAGTCATGAGGAGACAGACCACCAGATATACCCTGGTATTATGTAGTCATGAGGAGACAGACCACCAGATATACCCTGGTATTATGTAGCCATGAGGAGACAGACCACCAGATATACCCTGGTATTATGTAGTCATGAGGAGACAGACCACCAGATATACCCTGGTATTATGTAGTCATGAGGAGACATACCACCAGATATACCCTGGTATTATGTAGCTGAGCCATGAGGAGACAGACCACCAGATATACCCTGGTATTATGTAGCTGAGCCATGAGGAGACAGACCACCAGATATACCCTGGTATTATGTAGTCATGAGGAGACAGACCACCAGATATACCCTGGTATTATGTAGCTGAGCCATGAGGAGACAGACCACCAGATGTACCCTGGTATTATGTAGCTGAGGAGACAGACCACCCTGGTATTATGTAGTCATGAGGAGACAGACCACCAGATATACCCTGGTATTATGTAGTCATGAGGAGACAGACCACCAGATGTACCCTGGTATTATGTAGTCATGAGGAGACAGACCACCAGATATACCCTGGTATTATGTAGTCATGAGGAGACAGACCACCAGATATACCCTGGTATTATGTAGCTGAGGAGACAGACCACCAGATATACCCTGGTATTATGTAGTCATGAGGAGACAGACCACCAGATATACCCTGGTATTATGTAGTCATGAGGAGACAGACTACCAGATATACCCTGGTATTATGTAGTCATGAGGAGACAGACCACCAGATATACCCTGGTATTATGTAGCTGAGCCATGAGGAGACAGACCACCAGATATACCCTGGTATTATGTAGCTGAGCCATGAGGAGACAGACCACCAGATATACCCTGGTATTATGTAGTCATGAGGAGACAGACCACCAGATATACCCTGGTATTATGTAGCTGAGCCATGAGGAGACAGACCACCAGATGTACCCTGGTATTATGTAGCGGAGGAGACAGACCACCCTGGTATTATGTAGTCATGAGGAGACAGACCACCAGATATACCCTGGTATTATGTAGTCATGAGGAGACAGACCACCAGATGTACCCTGGTATTATGTAGTCATGAGGAGACAGACCACCAGATATACCCTGGTATTATGTAGTCATGAGGAGACAGACCACCAGGTATACCCTGGTATTATGTAGTCATGAGGAGACAGACCACCAGATATACCCTGGTATTATGTAGCTGAGGAGACAGACCACCAGATATACCCTGGTATTATGTAGCTGAGTCATGAGGAGACAGACCACCAGATATACCCTGGTATTATGTAGCTGAGTCATGAGGAGACAGACCACCAGATATACCCTGGTATTATGTAGCTGAGCCATGAGGAGACAGACCACCAGATATACCCTGGTATTATGTAGCTGAGCCATGAGGAGACAGACCACCAGATATACCCTGGTATTATGTAGCTGAGCCATGAGGAGACAGACCACCAGATATACCCTGGTATTATGTAGCTGAGTCATGAGGAGACAGACCACCAGATATACACTGGTATTATGTAGCTGAGGAGACAGACCACCAGATATACCCTGGTATTATGTAGCTGAGCCATGAGGAGACAGACCACCAGATATACCCTGGTATTATGTAGCTGAGTCATGAGGAGACAGACCACCAGATATACCCTGGTATTATGTAGTCATGAGGAGACAGACCACCAGATATACCCTGGTATTATGTAGTCATGAGGAGACAGACCACCAGATATACCCTGGTATTATGTAGCTGAGCCATGAGGAGACACTGAATTTTTTGTTGTTGTCCATTGTCGATTTCCGTTTGCAGAATTTTTTGGAATAAAAGAGAAAGGTGCGGTCTATAATTAAATTATAAAAAACATTTTAGCTCCTAAATAGCTAATTGCAGGTACAGGGCATCCAGAAAGTTTTCAGACCCCTTGAATTTTTCCACATTTTGTTATTAAGTTACAACCTTATTCTAAAATTGATTAAATAAATGTTTTCCCTCATCAATCTACACACAATACCCCATTATGACATCACAATACCCCATTATGACATCACAATACCCCATTATGACATCACAATACCCCATAATGACAAAGCAAAATCGGGTTTTGGGAAATGTTTGAAAACGTATATTAAATGCCGTGTGAAGGACATCTGGTCCGTCTTGATGCCGTGTGAAAGACACCTGGACAGTCTCCATGCCGTGTGAAGGACATTTGGACAGTCTCCATGCTGCGTGAAGGACATCTGGACAGTCTCCATGCTGTGCGTGGGACATCTGGACATTCTCCATAGTGTGTGAAAGACATCTGGACAGTCTCCATGCTGTGCGTGGGACATCTGGACATTCTCCATGCTGTGCGTGGGACATCTGGACATTCTCCATAGCGTGTGAAAGACACCTGAACAGTCTCCATGCCGTGTGAAAGACATCTGGACAGTCTCCATGCCGTGTGAAGGACATCTGGTCCGTCTCCATGCTGTGCGTGGGACATCTGGACATTCTCCATAGCGTGTGAAAGACATCTGGACAGTCTCCATGCCACGTGCAGGACATCAGGACAGTCTCCATGCTGTGCGTGGGACATCTGGACATTCTCCATAGCGTGTGAAAGACACCTGAACAGTCTCCATGTCGTGTGAAGGACATCTGGACAGTCTCCATACCGTGTGAAGGACATCTGGACAGTCTCCATGCTGTGTGTGGGACATCTGGACAGTCTCTGTGCCATGTATGTGGGACATCTGGACAGTCTCCATGCCGTGTAAAGGACATCTGGACAGTCTCCGTGCCATGTGTGGGACATCTGGACAGTTTCCATGCCGTGTAAAGGACATCTGGACAGTCTCCATGCTGTGTAAAGGACATCTGGACAGTCTCCATGCCGTGTAAAGGACATCTGGACAGTCTCCATGCCGTGTGTAGGACATCTGGACAGTCTCCATGCTGTGTAAAGGACATCTGGACAGTCTCCATGCTGCGAGTGGGACATCTGGACAGTCTCCGTGCCATGAGTGGGACATATGGTCAGTCTCCGTCCCATGTGTGGGACATCTGGACAGTCTCCTTGCCGTGAGTGGGACATCTGGACAGTCTCCGCCGTGCATCTGGACAGTCTCCTTGGGACATCTGGACAGTCTCCATCTGGACAGTCTGTGTGGGACATCTGACATCTGGACAGTCTCCTTGCCGTGTGAAGGACATCTGGACAGTCTCCATGCCGTGTGAAGGACATCTGAACAGTCTCCGTGCCGTGAGTGGGACATCTGGAAAGTCTCCGTGCCGTGTGAAGGACATCTGGTCCGTCTCCTTGCCGTGTGAAGGACATCTGGACAGTCTCCATGCCGTGTGAAGGACATCTGAACAGTCTCCATGCCGTGTGAAGGACATCTGGACAGTCTCCGTGCCGTGAGTGGGACATCTGGACAGTCTCCTTGCCATGAGTGGGACATCTAGACAGTCTCCATGCCATGAGTGGGACATCATAGCCGTGATTTCTAGCTACGCTACTTTAGTGACATCACTACGATCTCGTTTACTAAATGTGACTATGTCAGCCTGGCTATAAATAACTAGATAGCTTGTAAATCTTTTTTTTTTAATGTGTTATAAAGTAGCTATCTTGTCAGTTTGCCTTGTGATTTGCTTTAGCTAGCTGACTTGGTTAGCCCACATTCAATGTCATCGAGGATAGCTAGGTAGTTAGCAAATGTTAGCTTGTAGCCTGCTTCAAATTTGCATTAGCTAAATACCATAATACCTGGGTCTGGGTCACTCCATGGTTTACTACTGTAGTCCCTGGGTCTGAGTCACTCCATGGTTTACTACTATAGTCCCTGGGTCTGAGTCACTCCATGGTTTACTACTATAGTCCCTGGGTCACTCCATGGTTTACTACTATAGTCCCTGGGTCTGAGTCACTCCATGGTTTACTACTATAGTCCCTGGGTCTGAGTCACTCCATGGTTTACTACTATAGTCCCTGGGTCACTCCATGGTTTACTACTATAGTCCCTGGGTCTGAGTCACTCCATGGTTTACTACTATAGTCCCTGGGTCACTCCATGGTTTACTACTATAGTCCCTGGGTCACTCCATGGTTTACTACTATAGTCCCTGGGTCACTCCATGGTTTACTACTATAGTCCCTGGGTCACTCCATGGTTTACTACTATAGTCCCTGGGTCTGGGTCACTCCATGGTTTACTACTATAGTCCCTGGGTAACTCCATGGTTTACTACTGTAGTCCCTGGGTCTGGGTCACTCCATGGTTTACTACTGTAGTCCCTAGGTCTGAGTCACTCCATGGTTTACTACTATAGTCCCTGGGTCACTCCATGGTTTACTACTATAGTCCCTGGGTCTGACTCACTCCATGGTTTACTACTATAGTCCCTGGGTCTGGGTCACTCCATGGTTTACTACTATAGTCCCTGGGTCTGGGTCACTCCATGGTTTACTACTATAGTCCCTGAGTCACTCCATGGTTTACTACTATAGTCCCTGGGTCTGAGTCACTCCATGGTTTACTACTATAGTCCCTGGGTCACTCCATGGTTTCCTACTATAGTCCCTGGGTCACTCCATGGTTTACTACTATAGTCCCTGGGTCACTCCATGGTTTACTACTATAGTCCCTGGGTCACTCCATGGTTTACTACTATAGTCCCTGGGTAACTCCATGGTTTACTACTATAGTCCCTGGGTCACTCCATGGTTTACTACTATAGTCCCTGGGTCACTCCATGGTTTACTACTTTAGTCCCTGGGTAACTCCATGGTTTACTACTATAGTCCCTGGGTCACTCCATGGTTTACTACTATAGTCCCTGGGTCACTCCATGGTTTACTACTATAGTCCCTGGGTCACTCCATGGTTTACTACTATAGTCCCTGGGTCACTCCATGGTTTACTACTATAGTCCCTGGGTCTGGGTCACTCCATGGTTTACTACTATAGTCCCTGGGTCTGGGTCACTCCATGGTTTACTACTATAGTCCCTGGGTCACTCCATGGTTTACTACTATAGTCCCTGGGTCACTCCATGGTTTACTACTATAGTCCCTGGGTCTGGGTCACTCCATGATTTACTACTATAGTCCCTGGGTCACTCCATGGTTTACTGTAGGCCAATAGGCTGGTTCTCCCAAGACTCATCATACCCAATGTCTTTCATTGGGTACCTTATACACATGCATATCTCAGGGGCTAGATCCAATGTTTTTCTGTGGGATTTATTCTTCTAGGTCTACACATACCTTTGGGCTGATGCCGGTGGTTATCTGGCTGAGAGGTCGTAATTATATGACTGAGCGCTGAGCCAAGGTTAAACATCTGTGTTCCCTGAGCTCCCATATCCTTGGTTCCTCGCTGCATCGCTCAGAGCGGAGGGAGGTTCCTGGTGGAGCTCAGTTGCTTCAGCAAGCCCACTATCCTCCACCCTTCTCCCTCCTCTCCATCTCATTCCACCCGAGATCTCTCCTACCCCGCAGGGACTGCGTGAGCATTCCTGAGACATCTGGAGTTTTCCAAGAAAGATTCCATTGGTTTTGCTTTGTGCCTGCCACAAGTTGACTGTTTCATATTGGTTTACAACATGCCTGCCATGAGATGACTGTTTCATATTGGTTTACTACATGCCTGCCATGAGATGACTGTTTCATATTGGTTTACTACATGCCTGCCTAAAGGTGACTGTTTCATATTGGTTTACTACATGCCTGCCGTAAGATGACTGTTTCATATTGGTTTACTACATGCCTGCCATGAGATGACTGTTTCATATTGGTTTACTACATGCCTGCCGTAAGATGACTGTTTCATATTGGTTTACTACATGCCTGCCATGAGATGACTGTTTCATATTGGTTTACTACATGCCTGCCATGAGATGACTGTTTCATATTGGTTTACTACATGCCTGCCTAAAGGTGACTGTTTCATATTGGTTTACTACATGCCTGCCGTAAGATGACTGTTTCATATTGGTTTACTACATGCCTGCCATGAGATGACTGTTTCATATTGGTTTACTACATGCCTGCCGTAAGATGACTGTTTCATATTGGTTTACTACATGCCTGCCATGAGATGACTGTTTCATATTGGTTTACTACATGCCTGCCATAAGATGACTGTTTCATATTGGTTTACTACATGCCTGCCATGAGATGACTGTTTCATATTGGTTTACTACATGCCTGCCATGAGATGACTGTTTCATATTGGTTTACTACATGCCTGCCATGAGATGACTGTTTCATATTGGTTTACTACATGCCTGCCATGAGATGACTGTTTCATATTGGTTTACTACATGCCTGCCCTAACTTGTCATGGCTGAAATCCCCCTATCGGGATGAGTGTCATCAACAACCACTGAATAGCATAGCGCTACATTCAATAAATATTACTACAAATATTTATATTTATGAAGTGCAGTATAGGAAAACACAGTTTAGCCTTTTGTTAATCCACCTGTCGTGTCAGATTTTGAAATTATGCTTTACAGCGAAAGCAATCCAAGCGTTTGTGTAAGTTTATCGATCGCACGACAAAACATTAAGTACACTTAGCATCAGGTAGCTTGGTCACGAAAATCAGAAAAGCAATCAAATTAATCGTTTACCTTTAATGATCTTTGGATGTTTTCACTCACGAGACTCCCAGTTACACAACAAATGTTCATTTTGTTCCATAAAGATAATTTTTATATCCAAAATACCTCTGTTTGTTTGTCGCGTTATGTTCAGAAATCCACAGGAAAGAGCGGTCACGACAACGCAGACAGAAATTCCAAATAGTTTCCATAATGTCCACAGAAACATGTCAAACGTTTTTGATAATCAATCCCTAGGTTGTTTTTAAAATATATAATCGATAATATATCAACCGCAAATGTCTTTCACAGTAGGAGAGGGAAAAGCAATACCTATCTAAATTCTGTTGCGCGAGCAAAACTCATGTGACCACTTGACCCGATGTTATCGTTCTGGCTCATTTTTCAAAATAAAAGCCTGAAACTATGTCTGAAGACTGTTGACACCTTGAGGAAGCGATCTGCGAATCTGGTTCATATCCCTTTAAATCCAGCAAAGGGAGGCTATGGAACATGGAGTTTTCAAAATAGAAGCCACTTCCTGTTTTGAGTTCCCTCAGGGTTTCACCTGCAATATCAGTTCTGTTATATTCACAGACAATATTTTGACAGTTTTGGAAACTTTAGAGTGTTTTCTATCCAATACTAATAATAATATGCATATATTAGCAACTGAGACTGAGGAGCTGGCCGTTTACAATGGGCACATTTTCATCCAAGCTACTCAATACTGCCCCTGCAGTCACAAATATAAGGTGACTGATTCCTGTTGGTTTACTGTCTGCCTGCCATAAGGTGACTGTTTCCTGTTGGTTTGCTGCCTGCCATAAGGTGACTGTTTCCTGTTGGTTTGCTGCCTGCCATAAGGTGACTGTTTCCTGTTGGTTTGCTGCCTGCCATAAGGTGACTGTTTCCTGTTGGTTTGCTGTCTGCCATAAGGTGACTGTTTCCTGTTGGTTTGTTGCCTGCCATAAGGTGACTGTTTCCTGTTGGTTTGTTGCCTGCCATAAGGTGACTGTTTCCTGTTGGTTTGCTGCCTGCCATAAGGTGACTGTTTCCTGTTGGTTTGCTGCCTGCCTGCCATAAGGTGACTGTTTCCTGTTGGTTTGCTGCCTGCCATAAGGTGACTGTTTCCTGTTGGTTTGCTGTCTGCCATAAGGTGACTGTTTCCTGTTGGTTTGCTGCCTGCCATAAGGTGACTGTTTCCTGTTGGTTTGTTGCCTGCCATAAGGTGACTGTTTCCTGTTGGTTTGCTGTCTGCCATAAGGTGACTGTTTCCTGTTGGTTTGTTGCCTGCCTGCCATAAGGTGACTGTTTCCTGTTGGTTTGTTGCCTGCCATAAGGTGACTGTTTCCTGTTGGTTTGCTGCCTGCCATAAGGTGACTGTTTCCTGTTGGTTTGTTGCCTGCCATAAGGTGACTGTTTCCTGTTGGTTTGCTGTCTGCCATAAGGTGACTGTTTCCTGTTGGTTTGCTGTCTGCCATAAGGTGACTGTTTCCTGTTGGTTTTCCTGTTGCCTGCCATAAGGTGACTGTTTCCTGTTGGTTTGCTGTCTGCCATAAGGTGACTGTTTCCTGTTGGTTTGCTGCCTGCCATAAGGTGACTGTTTCCTGTTGGTTTGCTGTCTGCCATAAGGTGACTGTTTCCTGTTGGTTTGTTGCCTGCCATAAGGTGACTGTTTCCTGTTGGTTTGTTGCCTGCCATAAGGTGACTGTTTCCTGTTGGTTTGCTGCCTGCCATAAGGTGACTGTTTCCTGTTGGTTTGCTGCCTGCCTGCCATAAGGTGACTGTTTCCTGTTGGTTTGCTGCCTGCCATAAGGTGACTGTTTCCTGTTGGTTTGCTGCATGCCTGCCATAAGGTGACTGTTTCCTGTTGGTTTGCTGCCTGCCATAAGGTGACTGTTTCCTGTTGGTTTGCTGCCTGCCATAAGGTGACTGTTTCCTGTTGGTTTGCTGCCTGCCATAAGGTGACTGTTTCCTGTTGGTTTGCTGTCTGCCATAAGGTGACTGTTTCCTGTTGGTTTGCTGTTTCCTGCATAAGGTGACTGTTTCTGCCCTGCCATAAGGTGACTGTTTCCTGTTGGTTTGCTGCATGCCTGCCATAAGGTGACTGTTTCCTGTTGGTTTGCTGCCTGCCATAAGGTGACTGTTTCCTGTTGGTTTGCTGTCTGCCATAAGGTGACTGTTTCCTGTTGGTTTGCTGCCTGCCATAAGGTGACTGTTTCCTGTTGGTTTGCTGCCTGCCATAAGGTGACTGTTTCCTGTTGGTTTGCTGCATGCCTGCCATAAGGTGACTGTTTCCTGTTGGTTTGCTGCCTGCCATAAGGTGACTGTTTCCTGTTGGTTTGCTGTCTGCCATAAGGTGACTGTTTCCTGTTGGTTTGCTGCCTGCCATAAGGTGACTGTTTCCTGTTGGTTTGCTGCCTGCCATAAGGTGACTGTTTCCTGTTGGTTTGCTGCCTGCCATAAGGTGACTGTTTCCTGTTGGTTTGCTGCCTGCCATAAGGTGACTGTTTCCTGTTGGTTTGCTGCCTGCCATAAGGTGACTGTTTCCTGTTGGTTTGCTGTCTGCCATAAGGTGACTGTTTCCTGTTGGTTTGCTGCCTGCCATAAGGTGACTGTTTCCTGTTGGTTTGCTGCATGCCTGCCATAAGGTGACTGTTTCCTGTTGGTTTGCTGCCTGCCATAAGGTGACTGTTTCCTGTTGGTTTGCTGTCTGCCATAAGGTGACTGTTTCCTGTTGGTTTGCTGTCTGCCATAAGGTGACTGTTTCCTGTTGGTTTGCTGTCTGCCATAAGGTGACTGTTTCCTGTTGGTTTGCTGCCTGCCATAAGGTGACTGTTTCCTGTTGGTTTGCTGTCTGCCATAAGGTGACTGTTTCCTGTTGGTTTGCTGCCTGCCATAAGGTGACTGTTTCCTGTTGGTTTGCTGCCTGCCATAAGGTGACTGTTTCCTGTTGGTTTGTTGCCTGCCATAAGGTGACTGTTTCCTGTTGGTTTGCTGCCTGCCATAAGGTGACTGTTTCCTGTTGGTTTGTTGCCTGCCATAAGGTGACTGTTTCCTGTTGGTTTGCTGCCTGCCATAAGGTGACTGTTTCCTGTTGGTTTGCTGTCTGCCATAAGGTGACTGTTTCCTGTTGGTTTGTTGCCTGCCATAAGGTGACTGTTTCCTGTTGGTTTGCTGTCTGCCTGCCATAAGGTGACTGTTTCCTGTTGGTTTGCTGTCTGCCTGCCATAAGGTGACTGTTTCCTGTTGGTTTACTGTCTGCCTGCCATAAGGTGACTGTTTCCTGTTGGTTTGCTGTCTGCCTGCCATAAGGTGACTGTTTCCTGTTGGTTTACTGTCTGCCTGCCATAAGGTGACTGTTTCCTGTTGGTTTGCTGCCTGCCATAAGGTGACTGTTTCCTGTTGGTTTGCTGCCTGCCATAAGGTGACTGTTTCCTGTTGGTTTGCTGCCTGCCATAAGGTGACTGTTTCCTGTTGGTTTGCTGTCTGCCATAAGGTGACTGTTTCCTGTTGGTTTGCTGCCTGCCATAAGGTGACTGTTTCCTGTTGGTTTGCTGTCTGCCATAAGGTGACTGTTTCCTGTTGGTTTGTTGCCTGCCATAAGGTGACTGTTTCCTGTTGGTTTGCTGTCTGCCATAAGGTGACTGTTTCCTGTTGGTTTGCTGCCTGCCATAAGGTGACTGTTTCCTGTTGGTTTGCTGTCTGCCATAAGGTGACTGTTTCCTGTTGGTTTGCTGCCTGCCATAAGGTGACTGTTTCCTGTTGGTTTGCTGCCTGCCATAAGGTGACTGTTTCCTGTTGGTTTGCTGCCTGCCATAAGGTGACTGTTTCCTGTTGGTTTGCTGTCTGCCATAAGGTGACTGTTTCCTGTTGGTTTGTTGCCTGCCATAAGGTGACTGTTTCCTGTTGGTTTGCTGTCTGCCATAAGGTGACTGTTTCCTGTTGGTTTGTTGCCTGCCATAAGGTGACTGTTTCCTGTTGGTTTGTTGCCTGCCATAAGGTGACTGTTTCCTGTTGGTTTGTTGCCTGCCATAAGGTGACTGTTTCCTGTTGGTTTGCTGCCTGCCATAAGGTGACTGTTTCCTGTTGGTTTGCTGTCTGCCATAAGGTGACTGTTTCCTGTTGGTTTGTTGTCTGCCATAAGGTGACTGTTTCCTGTTGGTTTGTTGCCTGCCATAAGGTGACTGTTTCCTGTTGGTTTGCTGTCTGCCATAAGGTGACTGTTTCCTGTTGGTTTGTTGCCTGCCATAAGGTGACTGTTTCCTGTTGGTTTGTTGCCTGCCATAAGGTGACTGTTTCCTGTTGGTTTGCTGCCTGCCATAAGGTGACTGTTTCCTGTTGGTTTGCTGTCTGCCATAAGGTGACTGTTTCCTGTTGGTTTGCTGTCTGCCATAAGGTGACTGTTTCCTGTTGGTTTGCTGCATGCCTGCCATAAGGTGACTGTTCCTGTTGGTTTACTGTCTGCCTGCCATAAGGTGACTGTTTCCTGTTGGTTTGCTGTCTGCCATAAGGTGACTGTTTCCTGTTGGTTTGTTGCCTGCCATAAGGTGACTGTTTCCTGTTGGTTTGCTGTCTGCCATAAGGTGACTGTTTCCTGTTGGTTTGCTGCCTGCCATAAGGTGACTGTTTCCTGTTGGTTTGCTGCCTGCCATAAGGTGACTGTTTCCTGTTGGTTTGTTGCCTGCCATAAGGTGACTGTTTCCTGTTGGTTTGCTGTCTGCCATAAGGTGACTGTTTCCTGTTGGTTTGCTGCCTGCCATAAGGTGACTGTTTCCTGTTGGTTTGCTGTCTGCCATAAGGTGACTGTTTCCTGTTGGTTTGCTGTCTGCCATAAGGTGACTGTTTCCTGTTGGTTTGCTGCCTGCCATAAGGTGACTGTTTCCTGTTGGTTTGCTGCCTGCCATAAGGTGACTGTTTCCTGTTGGTTTGCTGCCTGCCATAAGGTGACTGTTTCCTGTTGGTTTGCTGCATGCCTGCCATAAGGTGACTGTTTCCTGTTGGTTTGCTGCCTGCCATAAGGTGACTGTTTCCTGTTGGTTTGCTGTCTGCCATAAGGTGACTGTTTCCTGTTGGTTTGCTGCCTGCCATAACGATGTATCAGATATCTGATCTTCAGGTCAATGTGACTTGAAGCTTTAACACTTGTCACTGCTGTCCAATATGATTGTAATGAAAGTAAACACCTTTGGACGAACAATATTTTGGACATCATGACAGATCGTATGTTTTGTAGAGTTAGGAGAGGACAAATCTCTTAAGAGAGTTTATCCCAAATTTCTCACGAGTTGTTTTAATCGCCGTTTATTAGATAATGAAACATTGTTCCAGAAACACATTCATGTATATTAGAGTCAATGGTCCGTGTCTCGCTGTAGAGGACGCCAACAAAGCAAAGTGGAGCTCAGGCCTCTCACTCTTGGCTTCGGATACATTTTTCCCCCCTCAAACTATGTCAGAGAAATACTCAGTAAAGAGAGAGAGAGAGACAGACAGACAGACAGACAGACAGACAGACAGACAGACAGACAGACAGAGAGACAGAGAGAGAGACAGAGAGACAGAGAGAGACAGAGAGAGCTAGAGATTCATTCAACCATGAACTTCCTGTCCAGAGTGGAGCAGAAAGGAATGTGGCCCCTCCCTCCCTCCCCCCTCCCTCCCCTTATCTCTTTTCCACATAAACCAGGTCATTATGGCCCGAGCAAAAGGCATATAGACTACAGTCTTTATCTGCGTCCCACTTGCCACCCTATATACTGTACGGATGTATTTGAGCCGGTATCCTAGACCGTGGCTGACTTTGTAGTCCTGGGATTCCAAGGGACAATTATTTTCTCTTCAGAGGATGGTCGGAGGGCTTGGAACACAATTACAAATCATTTGTAGACTGCAAATTGACCACAAGAAAGTCAAACAGATATAATATTTTAACTAAAACATTAATTTTAAATCCTTGCTTTGATTTGTATTTGATCAGGTCTCTCTCTATTATGCGTGGAAATACTTGGGAACAGATGAACCAAGTTAAAATCACTAGGAGCTGATATCCTGTTTTAAAAAATAAATAAAAAATGTATAGTTGCAAATTCAAACACGTGTTGGGAAATCCGGGTGTAAAAGTCCATCTAGACAAGTTGGTTCCTAGACTGTGGGTCGTCCTGCCAGACAGACTACAGTATGAGCAGCATGGAAGGTGCAGGAGAACAGGAAGTGGTGAGAAGCCTGATCGAATCAAAGTGTTACTGTGTCTGGTCCATGGAGCTGTGGGAGACATGGATGAGTTAGGTTGGTATTCAGGGCAGAGGCAGAACACAATGGCCCGGTCATGACTAAGCTATAATGGTTGTTTAGGTGAGGCATCATCACCAAGCCAGGTGTTTCTATCTATTCAGGTAAAGCAGACAATTTGTCAGAAATGATACATCGAAGTCTATTTTACAACAATGAAGGATTATACTGCCTAGACTTGACTGAACCCACAATGATACAGACCATAGGGAATTGAGCTCCAGAGAAGTCTGGAGATTCAGGGTCAAATCCACTGTCATCAAGTCAGAGACACAGAGTCTGACACGGCACCTTAAACTCTAGGGGCTCTGGTCTAAAGTAGTGCACTATGGAGGGAATAGTGGCTCTGGTCTAAAGTAGTGCACTATGGAGGGAATAGGGGCTCTGGTCTAAAGTAGTGCACTATGGAGGGAATAGTGGCTCTGGTCTAAAGTAGTGCACTATGGAGGGAATAGGGGCTCTGGTCTAAAGTAGTGCACTATGGAGGGAATAGGGGCTCTGGTCTAAAGTAGTGCACTATGGAGGGAATAGTGGCTCTGGTCTAAAGTAGTGCACTATGGAGGAATAGGGGCTCTGGTCTAAAGTAGTGCACTACAGAGGGAATAGTGGCTCTGGTCTAAAGTAGTGCACTATGGAGGGAATAGAGGCTCTGGTCTAAAGTAGTGCACTACGGAGGGAATAGGGGCTCTGGTCTAAAGTAGTGCACTATGGAGGGAATAGAGGCTCTGGTCTAAAGTAGTGCACTATGGAGGGAATAGGGTCTCTGGTCTAAAGTAGTGCACTACGGAGGGAATAGGGGCTCTGGTCTAAAGTAGTGCACTACGGAGGGAATAGGGGCTCTGGTCTAAAGTAGTGCACTATGGAGGAGAATAGAGGCTCTGGTCTAAAGTAGTGCACTATGGAGGGAATAGGGTCTCTGGTCTAAAGTAGTGCACTACAGAGGGAATAGGGCTCTGGTCTAAAGTAGTGCACTATGGAGGGAATAGGGGCTCTGGTCTAAAGTAGTGCACTATGGAGGGAATAGGGGCTCTGGTCTAAAGTAGTGCACTATGGAGGGAATAGGGGCTCTGGTCTAAAGTAGTGCACTATGGAGGGAATAGGGGCTCTGGTCTAAAGTAGTGCACTATGGAGGGAATAGGGGCTCTGGTATAAAGTAGTGCACTATGGAGGGAATAGGGGCTCTGGTCTAAAGTAGTGCACTATGGAGGGAATAGGGGCTCTGGTCTAAAGTAGTGCACTATGGAGGGAATAGGGGCTCTGGTCTAAAGTAGTGCACTATGGAGGGAATAGGGGCTCTGGTCTAAAGTAGTGCACTATGGAGGGAATAGTGGCTCTGGTCTAAAGTAGTGCACTATGGAGGGAATAGGGGCTCTGGTCTAAAGTAGTGCACTATGGAGGGAATAGTGGCTCTGGTCTAAAGTAGTGCACTATGGAGGGAATAGGGGCTCTGGTCTAAAGTAGTGCACTATGGAGGGAATAGTGGCTCTGGTCTAAAGTAGTGCACTATGGAGGGAATAGGGGCTCTGGTCTACATTACATTACATTTGCACTATGGAGGGAATAGGGGCTCTGGTTTTAAAGTAGTGCACTTTATAGGGAATAGGACTCTGGTCAAACTTAGTGCACTATGGAGGGAACAGAGTGCCATTTGGGAATCAACCATTCTGTTTATTCTGTGGTTTCCCCATGATGCATATTCCCAGGTCCTGCGCTGCCTAAAAACAAGGTAATTGCGGCGATCAACTGGATCAGGCATCAGCTTCCTGGATGAGGAGAGGAGACTGCTGCGGCTCTCCTACCCAGAGGTCACTAGGAGTCAACACCATGAGGTACAGAAAGATAAGTCAACAGTCACAGTTTCAGGCACAGTTGGTTGGGAGCATGGAGTTTAGTGGGACTGAAATCTGCAATTCAGACAACAACGCTGCGGCACCCCACCACTCTTTTGTTAAACAGTTGTGCGGCTGGAGAAATTTAACCACTCGCAAATTCCTAGAAAGAGCTGTGAATTCAAGGGGATCGGACCATCTGTGTGGTGTTGATTTCCTCTCCTTCCCTCGGGGGAGGGCAAGACGTTTGGCCAGTCTGTGAGTCTCCGGAGTCTGAAGGGAGACTTCTCTCTGAAATGCGGTGATGACTGGGAACATAGCAGAGCTGGTGCACATGTTCCTGGGAGGACTGAGGGAACGCTCTCAGTATGCCGTGGCCCCGCAGGAAGTCAACCAAAGTTAGTCAGACACAAACAAATGATTTAAGAGACGTTACTTTTCTTTAGCAAACTTTAAATCAAGTTTTATATCCAGTACCAGTCAAAAGTTTGGGACACACCTACTCATTCAAGGGTTTTTATTTTTTATTATTTTCTAAAACGGTAGGATAACAGTGAAGACGTCAACACTATGAAATACCACATATGTACTAACGCAGAAAGTGTTAAACATTCAAAGTAGCCACCCTTTGCCTTGATGAATGAGTAGGTGTGGCCAAACTTCTGACATACACATGAAGTAGTATGTGAACCCTTTGTAATTACCTGGATTTCTGCATAAATTGGTCATAGAAATTTTTACCTGATCTTCATCTAAGCCACAATAATAGACAGTCTGCTTAAACTAATAACACACAAACAATGATACGTTTTCATCTGTAAACATTCACAGTGCAGGGTGGGAAAAGTATGTGAACCCTTGGATTTAATAACTGGTTGACCCTCCTTTGGCAGCAATAACCTCAACCAGACGTTTAACTGTAGTTGTGGATCAGATCGGCACAACGGTCAGGAGGAATTTTAGACCGTTCCTCAACAAAACTCTTTCAGTTCATCAATATTCTTGAGATGTCTGGTGTGAACCGCTCTCGAGGTCATGTATCAGGTTGAGGTCATGTCACCGCATCAGGTTGAGGTCATGTATCAGGTTGAGGTCATGTATCAGGTTGAGGTCATGTATCAGGTTGAGGTCATGTATCAGGTTGAGGTCATGTCACCGCATCAGGCTGAGGTCATGCATCAGGTTGAGGTCATGTATCAGGTTGAGGTCATGTCACCGCATCAGGTTGAGGTCATGTATCAGGTTGAGGTCATGTATCAGGTTGAGGTCATGTATCAGGTTGAGGTCATGTCACCGCATCAGGCTGAGGTCATGCATCAGGTTGAGGTCATGTATCAGGTTGAGGTCATGTCACCGCATCAGGTTGAGGTCATGTATCAGGTTGAGGTCATGTATCAGGTTGAGGTCATGTATCAGGTTGAGGTCATGTCACCGCAATCAGGTTGAGGTCATGTCACCGCAATCAGGTTGAGGTCATGTCACCGCAATCAGGTTGAGGTCATGTATCAGGTTGAGGTCATGTATCAGGTTGAGGTCATGTATCAGGTTGAGGTCATGTCACCGCATCAGGTTGAGGTCATGTATCAGGTTGAGGTCATGTCACCGCATCAGGTTGAGGTCATGTATCAGGTTGAGGTCATGTCACCGCATCAGGTTGAGGTCATGTATCAGGTTGAGGTCATGTCACCGCATCAGGTTGAGGTCATGTATCAGGTTGAGGTCATGTATCAGGTTGAGGTCATGTATCAGGTTGAGGTCATGTATCAGGTTGAGGTCATGTCACCGCATCAGGTTGAGGTCATGTATCAGGTTGAGGTCATGTATCAGGTTGAGGTCATGTCACCGCATCAGGTTGAGGTCATGTATCAGGTTGAGGTCATGTATCAGGTTGAGGTCATGTATCAGGTTGAGGTCATGTATCAGGTTGAGGTCATGTATCAGGTTGGGGTCATGTATCAGGTTGGGGTCATGTATCAGGTTGAGGTCATGTATCAGGTTGAGGTCATGTATCAGGTTGAGGTCATGTATCAGGTTGAGGTCATGTATCAGGTTGAGGTCATGTATCAGGTTGAGGTCATGTATCAGGTTGAGGTCATGTATCAGGTTGAGGTCATGTATCAGGTTGAGGTCATGTATCAGGTTGAGGTCATGTATCAGGTTGAGGTCATGTATCAGGTTGAGGTCATGTATCAGGTTGAGGTCATGCATCAGGTTGAGGTCATGCATCAGGTTGAGGTCATGTCACCGCATCAGGTTGAGGTCATGTCACCACATCAGGTTGAGGTCATGTATCAGGTTGAGGTCATGTATCAGGTTGAGGTCATGTATCAGGTTGAGGTCATGTATCAGGTTGAGGTCATGTCACCGCATCAGGCTGAGGTCATGCATCAGGTTGAGGTCATGTATCAGGTTGAGGTCATGTATCAGGTTGAGGTCATGTATCAGGTTGAGGTCATGTATCAGGTTGAGGTCATGTCACCGCATCAGGTTGAGGTCATGTATCAGGTTGAGGTCATGTATCAGGTTGAGGTCATGTATCAGGTTGAGGTCATGTCACCGCAATCAGGTTGAGGTCATGTATCAGGTTGAAGTCATGTCACCGCATCAGGTTGAGGTCATGTATCAGGTTGAGGTCATGTCACCGCATCAGGTTGAGGTCATGTATCAGGTTGAGGTCATGTATCAGGTTGAGGTCATGTATCAGGTTGAGGTCATGTATCAGGTTGAGGCCATGTATCAGGTTGAGGTCATGTATCAGGTTGAGGTCATGTATCAGGTTGAGGTCATGCATCAGGTTGAGGTCATGTATCAGGTTGAGGTCATGTATCAGGTTGAGGTCATGTATCAGGTTGAGGTCATGCATCAGGTTGAGGTCATGTATCAGGTTGAGGTCATGCATCAGGTTGAGGTCATGTCACCGCATCAGGTTGAGGTCATGTCACCACATCAGGTTGAGGTCATGTATCAGGTTGAGGTCATGTATCAGGTTGAGGTCATGTATCAGGTTGAGGTCATGTCACCGCATCAGGCTGAGGTCATGCATCAGGTTGAGGTCATGTATCAGGTTGAGGTCATGTCACCGCATCAGGTTGAGGTCATGTATCAGGTTGAGGTAATGTATCAGGTTGAGGTCATGTCACCGCATCAGGTTGAGGTCATGTATCAGGTTGAGGTCATGTATCAGGTTGAGGTCATGTATCAGGTTGAAGTCATGTCACCGCATCAGGTTGAGGTCATGTATCAGGTTGAGGTCATGTCACCGCATCAGGTTGAGGTCATGTATCAGGTTGAGGTCATGTCACCGCATCAGGTTGAGGTCATGTATCAGGTTGAGGTCATGTATCAGGTTGAGGTCATGTATCAGGTTGAGGTCATGTATCAGGTTGAGGTCATGTATCAGGTTGAGGTCATGTCACCGCATCAGGTTGAGGTCATGTATCAGGTTGAGGTCATGTATCAGGTTGAGGTCATGTATCAGGTTGAGGTCATGTATCAGGTTGGGGTCATGTATCAGGTTGGGGTCATGTATCAGGTTGAGGTCATGTATCAGGTTGAGATCATGTATCAGGTTGAGGTCATGTATCAGGTTGAGGTCATGTATCAGGTTGAGGTCATGTATCAGGTTGAGGCCATGTATCAGGTTGAGGTCATGTATCAGGTTGAGGTCATGCATCAGGTTGAGGTCATGCTTCAGGTTGAGGTCATGTATCAGGTTGAGGGCATGTATCAGGTTGAGGTCATGTATCAGGTTGAGGTCATGCATCAGGTTGAGGTCATGCATCAGGTTGAGGTCATGTATCAGGTTGAGGTCATGGATCAGGTTGAGGTCATGTATCAGGTTGAGGTCATGCATCAGGTTGAGGTCATGTATCAGGTTGAGGTCATGTATCAGGTTGAGGTCATGCATCAGGTTGAGGTCATGCATCAGGTTGAGGTCATGCATCAGGTTGAGGTCATGTATCAGGTTGAGGTCATGTATCAGGTTGAGGTCATGTATCAGGTTGAGGTCATGTATCAGGTTGAGGTCAGGCCGTATCTTCTTCTGTTTAAGCCATTCCGTTGTTGATTTACTGTTTTGTGTTTTTGAGTCGTTGTCCTGTTGAATTTAAATTTACCACAAAATACACAATGTGGACCCAGAGGAAATCACTTGAAAGTATTTATTATTCAAACACATATTTCCAAAGTGGCCATTGATGGTAAAAACAATAACACATTGATTAAAAGACGAGACAAAATTACAAACAGCCATAAATATATTCATTTATATTGACGTCCTAAAAAAATGTCACTAGTCACTGCACGTCTCCCTAACCTTAAAAATCGACCGTATTCATTTCACATTAAAACAATCTATTAATTGCACTTCATACCGATCCTTCAAATCAATACACCTGACCAACACTAGGGGGCAGTGGAGTTGTTTCTCTTACTTAGACAACCTTGTCCAAAGCAAAACTTTTGCCTGCTTTTTAACGCTATTTTAACTGTTTAAATTTGCTTGATCTCCAAGGGAAGGCTATTGCATAGACAAATGTCTGGTTGGAAAAACGTGCTGAACTTTCTTCATTTTTAGACAATTTATTTTACCGTCAACGGATGAACATTAAGGCTTTTAGAGATACTTTTGTATCTTTGTATCTGTCCAGCTTTATGCAAGTCAACAATTCTTCATCTTAGGTCTTCTGTGATCTCTTTTGTTCAAGGCAGGGTTCACATCAAACAATGCTTCTGGTGAATATCAAACTCACATTTTGTGAGTGTTTTTTTTATAGGGCAAGGCAGCTCTAACCAACATCTCCAATCTGGTCTCATTGATTGGACTCCAGGTTAGCTGACTCCTGACTCCAATGAGCTTTTGGAGAAGTCATTAGCCTCGGGGGGTTTAGATACGTTTGCCAACCTACACTGTGAATGGTTAAATGATGTATTCAGTATAGACAAGAAAAATACAATCATTTGTGTGTTATTAGTTGAAGCACATTGTGTTTGTCTATTATTGTGACTTAGAAGAAGATCAGATGTAATAGGATAAAGTGATCCTTCTCACCCCCCACCTTAAAAGATTTAGATGCACTATTGTAAAGTGGCTGTTCCACTCGATGTCATAAGGTGAATGCACCAATTTGTAAGTCGCTCTGGATAAGAGCGTCTGCTAAATGACTTAAATGTAATGTAATGTAAAATGTAATTTGATGACCAATTTATGCAGAAATCCAGGTATTTCCAAATACTGTTTCTTGCCACTGTGTATGTTTTTAAGTATACTGAAACGAGTAGTATTTCACCTGTATTCATTACTCTCTCTATCTCTTATTGTCTCTCCCCCTTTCTGTCTGTCTCTCTTCTCTCTCTCATCCCCTTTCTGTCTCTCTTTCTCTCACCCTCTCTCCCCCCCCTCTCTCTACCTCTCTTTCCCTCTCATTCCCTCTCTCTCTCGCTCCCCATCTCTCTCTCTCTCTCTCTCTCTCTCTCTCTCTCTCTCTCTCTCTCTCTCTCTCTCTCTCCCCTCTCTCCTTTCTGTCTCTCTTTCTCTCACCCCCTCCT